>NW_027529538.1:677072-876149 GCF_008692635.1 Crocuta crocuta
AGGGCACTTCTCGACTTAACCCACCCCTCCTTTGGTTGCTGGACTCTGTTCCTCGAACCTTTCAAAATAATTCCTTTAGGAAGTCTCCAAACGTTGAAGTTATAATGCTTTTCTGGTTAGTTAGGAATGTGGCAGATGGGGAGGGAGAAGTCCCAAGATCCTGGTTTCCAGAAGGGAAGACACCGACAAGGATCTCATTTTTTTTTTTTAATTTTAAACGTGCCAGAATGATCACGTCAAGGTATGCTGAGTATGAAAAGAATGCATATTCAATAGAGCATATAACGTGAGTGACCGCATTCCAATCCACACGTGTCAGGTGATCCATGCGTTTATGGAGAGGGACCTGGCAACACGCGCTCTGTGCCTTGGGGCTTTAAGGTCACAATCCCGGATGCCAATGAGCTAAGGAATTTGGAAATAAGTCCACAGAACCCTACGGTTTTAGAATGGGATAAACTTGGGGCGCCTGGGTGGCTCAGTCGGTTGAGCGTCCAACTTCGGCTCAGGTCATGATCTCACGGTTCGTGTGTTCGAGCCCCGCGTCGGGCTCTGTGCTGAAGGCTCAGAGCCTGGAGCCTGTTTCGGATTCTGCGTCTCCCTCTCTCTCTGACCCTCCCCTGTTCATGCTCTCTCTCTCTCTCTCTCTCTGTCTCTCTCTCTCTGTCTCTCTATCTCTCTCAGAAATAAATAAAACATACAAGAAATTTAGAATGGGATAAACTTGCCTTGGTCTCTTGTTTCATAAGTGAGGACATGGTCACTTTCGAAGAATTAAGTGAAGCCCCCTGGTCACCCAGCTCCTTAGGTACAGACACAGGGGAAGGGCTCTTCGTTCCAATTCAGAACTCACTTAGAAAATAAGAAGAATATAAAATAAAAAGTCTACAACACTTGCTACAAAGCATTAGGTGGCCAAATATTCCTGCCGGATGAGAAGATTGGACATCCCTGCAGGATTAGGTGGGACCGGCAGCAATTTTCTCCAATGTGACGTTAACACCTTTAGTAAAGGCACTCCTTTCCTCCTGCTTAAGAGTTTCAGTTAAAATAATGTGAAAAGGCTCTAGATGTGAGGGGTGGCACAGAAGAAATTGTAAATAGCTCGTTCTCTATAAGTGCTCACAACTTGGGCTGTGCTGGATGTGGACTAGTCCTGGTATAAATAGATTGATTTGTGAATGACTGACTTTCATCCCTTTGCTGTGGAGTGTAGGTTAACATGATGAGCTCTGGAGTCATTACAACTGGCTCTCACTGGATACAAATTTTGTAACCTGGGCAATTTGTTTCAAGCCATCAAGGCGTTTTGATCATCAGGTCACATGGTGATAATAACACTCATCTCACCGGTCTCCCGACCCTTTGCAGGTACTCTTTCATTTATCTCTTTCCCTTCCCTTCTCTTTTCCTCATTTCTCTTCTGCCCTCTGGTACTGACTCCTATGGTGTTTTCACCCTCACCATTCCATCGAAACTGTGCTCTTCAAGATCCTCCCTGCCTCCAACCTCACTAACCACACTGGCCACCTCTTCGTCCCAGAGAGCAACATTTGATGAATTTAGCTACTCTGTCCTTTGGCTTCTAAACCCACTTTCCCCGCCTCCTGCTTCATTGTCATTTCTTCTTTGTCCATCATGGTGGCTTCTCTTCCTTCTGATCTTGATGTTGAAATTCCCCAGAGCTCTGTCCTTGGACTTTTCTATCTATACTAAGTGATCTCATCCATTCTCAAGGTTTAAAAGCCTGAGGAGTCTTGAGTAATTCACAGCCTGCCTGATTATTCATAGGGATATGCTATGTGCATGTCCTTACCAGGCATCCTCTGGTCTCTATCCTATCAGTCAATGGCAGTTCCCTTCCTGCACTTGCTCATACCAAAAGCTTGGGCTCATTCTTTTCTCCCATCTTGCACCCCCCACATTTGGCCCAGTAATAAATCCTGCCGGCTCACCTTTATTTTCATTTATTAAATTTTTTTTAACATTTATTCATTTTTTGAGAGAGAGAGACAGACAGAATGTGAGCAGGGGAGGGGCAGAAAGAGAGAGAGAGAGCGGGAGACACAGAATCGGAAGCAGGCTCCAGTCTCTGAGCTGTCAGCACAGAGCCTCACGAAGGGTTCAGACTCATGAGCCATGAGATCCTGACCTAAGCCGAAGTCAGATGCTTAACCGACTGGGCCACCCAGGAGCCCTTTACGAGTTCACCTTTAAAATATATAAAGCATTCTTGGTAGCAATGCCTACCATGTTCTTTTTCTATTGTTAGAGTGTCCACCCTTGCCCCACTTCTGTTTATTTTCAACCCGGCAGCAGAATGACTGTTAGAACTTAAATCTGATCACGTCACTCTTAGGCTCGAGTCCTCTCATGGCTTTTCATTTCACTCAAAGTAAAAGGGCCATGGTCTCCAAGGTCATCATCTCCAAGGGCCTACAGGACCTTCCCTACCTTCGCCTTTGACTCCATCCCACTTCCCCTTTAGCAAAGCTGCTCTTCCCGGTGTTCCTGGGCTGAGCTGGGCATGCCACTCAGGGGCCCTCCACTTCCTCCTCTCTTCGCCTGGAATAATCTTCCCTGGACATCTACATAGCCAGCACTCTCATGCTTTTTTTTTTTCTTTCTTTCTTTTTTTTAGCTGTGTCCTTAAAAGTAAGTAAAGAGAGAAAAGAGAAGCCCTCCTCATCTAGAATTTCTAGAATTGCCAGCTTCTCAAGATATTTCATAGCCTCCTCCCCTGCTTTTTTTTTTTTCTTTAAGCATGCTCTCAGCTCAGTATACCATGATTTTAATTTACTTATTTCCCTCAGTCACCCCCACTGGGATAAAAGCTTCATGAGGCATGGGACTCTTATTTTGTTTACAACCGTATCCCTAGCACCTAGAGAAGATAGAGACTGGTGAACGAATAGGCATTCACATAGTTGTTGAATAAGTGAGTTCGAGGAGAGGATGGGTGTTGAGTAGAAAACCTGGAGCTCCTCCCGAAATGTGAGGAAGTCAGACAGAGGCTCTCTAAGGTTCGCTCTGGCTCTGAAAGTCCAGGCTTCCAACAGCAATCTCCCATTCCAGTACGGCTCCGTCCTCACACTTGAAACTATTGCCTTAATGATGATCTTACAATGAAGTCATATCACTTAGCAGGTTAGACACTTAATTTCTGAATTCCAGTCTTTGGTGAGCCATACATCAGATGCAAGTTTCCAAGATACTTCTGAATAGCAGGTGGGTGTTGGAATAACATTATCAAGTAGGAAAAGAAATCACTCGCCGCTGAATCATTCTCATGTTACCTTCGTCCCTTCTGCAGTTTTGTTTCATCTCTTAATCCCCTGAGTTCAGTCCTTCTACTTTCTTTGAGCAACATATAGGTCAGGAGTGTTCCGTTGTTGGCATCCATGGAATGATCTGTCTCCCTCCTAAAGGTCCATGTAAGACAGCTAATCAAACACGGGCATTCTCTTTGTATCGTATTCATTAATCATAAGCTCTTCTTTGTGAAGAGTGGGTGTTGCATACGTGCTTTTCAACGGACTCAGGCATGCAGCGTTTGCCTTTTACTTCTTGTGTGTAGGCCTCTAGTGTTTGGGGCCAGGAGAAGGAACTAAATAATGTTAATTAAACTAGTTAAGGGGCTCCTGGGTGGCTCAGTCGGTTAAGCGTCCAACTTCGCCTCAGGTCATGAGCTCCCCGGTTTGTCGGTTCGAGCCTTGCGTCGGGCTCTGTGCTGACAGCTCAGAGCCTGGAGCCTGCTTTGGATTCTGGGTCTCCCTCTCTCTCTCTGTCCCTCCACTGCTTGCCCTCTGTCTCTCAAAAATAAACAAAAAATGTTAAAAAAAAAAAAAGCCTAGTTAATATTCTGGGCACTTGAAACATCTCTGTTGGTTGAATGTGATCCAAGTAAGGAACACTCATATCTTTTAAAGCTTAGCCTTTGAGAACATTGCAGAATTTGGGGAATAGGAGCTTCTTAAGTGTTTTGGGAATCATACCTATTACACAAAAATGCACAACCAGAGGAAGATCAAGAAGATGAAGACACTGTGGGGAACAGTCACATGTATTCCTGGAGCGTCTTTGTCTGTGTCCTGCTTGTACTCTTCACTGCGTGCCACCCAGCCTCTGGCTCACGCGGGAGCTCCGTGGCCACAGCAGGGTTGCACATTTGACCTTGATGTTTTGTCTCAATGAGATAGTCCAATGCACAGGTTTCACATTTTGCGCTTTGTTTTCTAGGTCCACTTGTAACCAACGAATATTTAGTAGTCAACTTAAAGACTTAACATTGTTTTTTTATTTTATAAGAAACAAGATAGTTTGTGAATAAAGAACACAGAATTTTGTGAATTTGCCCCAGTTTTCTTAGTGCATTTCTTTAGGATATAGATTATGCTATGTGGGCTGTTAAGTGCTAATTCTTTTTTTTTTTTTAATGTTTATTTATTTTTGAGAGAGAGAGAGAGCCCCTCCTCTCCCCAAGTGCACATGAGCAAGGGTGGGGCAGAGAGAGAGAGGGAGACAAAAAATCCCAAGCAGGTTCTGCACTGTTAGTGCAGAGCCTGATGTGTGTGTTAGTGCAGAGCCTGATGTGGGGCTCGAACTCACGAACCTTGTGATCATGACCTGAGCTGAAGGCAGACACTTAATGAGCTGAGCCACCCAGGCTCCCCATCAAGTGCTAATTCTTTCAACATTTCTCTGAGTTACAGATTAGGATTATATTATTTACTCATTGTTTACATCATTTATTTATTCAACTATTTATTGAAAACTTACTTTCCCCAAGAATAAATAGTACATATTGCATAATCTTATATATATAATGCAAAGTACTTAAAACTACATAACAGGAAAAAAAACAGTCCTCATTGATAGTGATGCCTTAAATTGATAGAAATTCTGTATGTTTTATAGTTCTGTATCTTAACTTGAGTTTCCAAATAACCTTTCCAAATAACCTTGATCTTTAGGACCTGGTAGTCTATTAATGTCAATCTCTATCATTTTTATTTCTTTTACTCCATGTTCTAATTTTTTTCCTACTTTTTTTTCTTTTCTTTTCCTCCGACTTTATCTCCTATTATATAAGTAGTACTTACTTTTAACAAAAGTCTGAAAAATACATAAAACGATAGCTGAGATCATGTTCAACCCACCGAAGGTGTGCTGACTCCTGGAAAGAAGACCCTGATTTGTCTACCAACCGGAAGGGAGAACACCCCTGCCTCAACCTTGCTAATATTTAGTATTATCAGTCTTTGCAGTATTGCTAATCTGATGAGTAAAAATTGTATGTGTTATTGTATTTTGTATTTCTTATTAATGGAGCTGGGAACATTTTAATTTGGTCTGTTTATTGATCATTGTCTTTTTCTGTTTGCAAATTGACCATTCATGCCTTTTAGCCATTTTTTAAAAGTTATTTTTAGGCTTCTTTATATTAAGTTCTTCAAACATTGTACTTAGAGTTGCAATTTTTTTACTGGTTATCATTTGTCTTTAATTTTGTGGTATCTTCTCCCTTGAGAGGCTTCAAATTTACTTCAGACAAATGCATCAGTTTTTCTTTTTTAGGCATTGTGTTTCACATCATAGAAAGCCAATTATGCACACTAAGATGTAAATATGTTCGATTAGTTTGATTGTTTTATAGTTAGTTTTTAATATTAAAATTTCTAATCAGCCTAGAATGTATTTTTGTATATTGTATAAATCCAGTTTTACCAATTTTCCAAAATCCAACTGATTATTACATCACTATTTATTGAAAAATTTATTCTTTCCCCATTAATTTAAAATATTACCTTCACTTCACTTTAAAATTCCCATATATAGATGATTCTATTATATTGATCTAATTTTGTGTCAGAACCATACTTTACTGTTTTATAGTTTGTTATAATATGTGGTAAGTTTTCAAATTCCAAAAAATAAAATCATTATAATTTCTTTAATTCAGAGATTAGCTTGACATTTTGTAATACTGCATTTTCTCATCTAGAAATCTGTCTCTCCACTTTATCGCAATTTTTTAAATGTTCAATAGCACAAAAAAGTTATAACAGTCCAGCCAGGACTTGTACATTTGTTTTTAATTTTATATTTAGATGTTCAATACAGTTATACATTTTCTCTTTCCTTTTCTTGAATCTTCCTTTGTCAACGTATCTAATTCTTACCTACTTCCAATCTTAGCTTTGTGTATTCTATTTTTCTAAGCTCTCTTAAATCTTTCTAGAACATATGGTTTACAAATAGGAGTTTAGAAAGATTTTAACAGTGTTATAACATCCATATTTTGTTGAAAATGTTAATGTGGAACATGAAGGCTGTTTTTACTCTAAGGAAATAACAGTATTTATGGTGGTTGGCTTTCCACTGAATCCTTTCTTTTATTTCTTTGTAAATTTGCTTCTTAGACTAGAGTCTGGCTTCAAGTCTTTGATATGAAAGAATCACTTCTTGGGGAAAAGGAACAAAATAAAACTGTATCCCCAAACCAGCCTTTTAGGTACAGCTGTTTGTCTGCTGGGTCCTGGTGTTTGGGGCAGTTTGTTGTTTGGTTATTAAAAGCATTTGGAATGATTTTTCTGTTCTAAAAGGTTACACTTCCTTACAAATGGCCGCTTGGGTTTCCCTACTTAGGTTGTGGCAAATCCGTGAACCCCACTGTGTTCAGTTGAATTCCTCCTGACACTGTAGCTGTGCGGTTTGGTGAGGGGTGATGTCTGACACTGAGAAACAGGCTCTCTAGGAGAAACAGGATTGAAGGGAAAAGTCCTCAACTTGTTTGAGGTGCAGGTGAGATACCAACGTGCCTGGAGCTCAAAGGAGGTCTAGACGGGAGACTTATTTTTGGCATTGATGGCAGTTAAAACCATGAGTATAGGTGAATTTATACGAAGAAAAAAAATGTAGTGAAAATAATTCCTAGACTGGAATCTTAAATCAGTAGTTGAAGGTCAGGCAGAAGAGAAGGAATCAATAAAGGAGAATGGAAAATAACAAAGTGGAGAAAAAGATGGAGGGATTTCATAAAAGCCTACTGAGGATAGTATTTGGAGGAAGGACTTGGTCATGGTGTCAGTTATTGCTGAAAGTCCATGTGTCATAAAGACAGGGACTGGTAATTGCATTAAGCAATCTGAGGACACTCATCCAGTCATCTGTCCATTAGTTCATGTATTCAGCAAGCACTGCTTGGAGAGTTCCTGTGTAACACATTTCACAGTAGATGCTAGGGATGAAGAGAAGGCAGACCAGGAGCCTGTGGTCTGGTGAGTCAGATGTTGCTAGCACAGAAAATAGATTGTAAAGACGAAGTGGGGCAGGCACCATTGAGGGAGAAATGGAAACCAGAGATGGGAAGTAACGTAAATCCCTTTGGCAGTGTTGTCTGTACTTGAAGCTGGTCAAATCCGGCACTTACTGTGTGGAAACCATCCTGACTCATTCCAAGGAGGGTCTTCCTGGGAGTATGAAGAAGCAAATGGGTTTCTTCTCAAAGATGTCACAATATCACTGGGGAGAGAAGGCATAGATGCAGGCATAGCTGACTATGTCAGATAGGCTGCAAGGCAGAATTTGAGGAATCGTTAGGTAATAAGCACTATTTGATGAGTTTCTATGTACCAGGAGCTTTATATATGGATTTTTAAAATTTCAACCAGCAAACTGAAGGTATTATCTACAGATAAGAAAAGTGGGATATAAAAGGATTACTAGTATCATGAAGTAAGTAAGGAATCAAGCTGGAACTCAAACCTGGGTCTTTTTGATGCCAAGCACATGCCTTTTCAACTTTGCCACACTCCATTTCAATGGTGTAGTGCTTTGGAAAGCGAATACAATGTTTTGGTAGAATTCCCTATTTTCTCTTGATCTGAAATTCTGCTGGAATCATATCTTTTATATCAATTATGTCTGATAGCAAGGATTCTCAAATTGTAGTGGATCCCTGATGTCTCTTGCACCCCTTCAGTGGGGCCTCAAGGTCAAGTCTCTTTACATAGTAACAGTAAGATATCATCTGCTTTTGACATTTGCACTACTCATACAAAAGGGAAGGAGGTGAAACTGCTAGAAACTTACTACAAATCAGGCAGCGGCCACAAACTCCTCAAAGTGGTCATTGTATTTCTCACTAACACAAACTTGCAAAAGGAAGAACCCCCCTCAGTTTCACTGAGGAATGTCTTCGATAAAACGGTAAAACTCACTAATATAATGAGACACTGATATAGGAGTGCTTGTATTCTGGGTGATGAAATAGAAAGTACTCATCAAACACTTCTGCACAGTGATGGTCAGAACACTGACCAAAAACAGTATTGTTTTTGAGGAAAACACTGTGCAGTTCTTTGAGCTGAGAGATGAACTAGCCATTTTCTTCACGGAACACCGTTTTTACTCGAAGGACTGAGAAGCAAACGTGGCTTTCAGACCCGGACATTTGGAAGACATTTTGTTTGAAAAGGAGTAAAGTGAGCCTGAAACTTTCAAACAAGACTGTCAACATCTCTTGCCAGTGATATAATTTGAGCTTTCAAGCAGAAATCAGAATTTCAGAACACTTGTACCTACCTCCATGAGCTGGGTAGCTTACCAGCACTGAAAGAGTTTTCTGATAATAGATATCGGTAGTGATATTAACACATGTGATTTTTGAGGGGATATTGTATAATTATATACATCAACATTTAGAAGATGTTCATAACTCAGAAAACTAAAATTTTTCAGATGTCTGGTACGTGATGTATAAACCATACATAAATAATATATCCTATGAAAGTGTGAGATAGACCAATGGATTTTAATGTAATGTACCAAGAGTTAATTTATGTGGTTTCAGGTTCTGTATTGCAAGTACTTTTTATGAATTAACACTTGTTAAGTTTTCATGTAGTATTAAAGAAGATTATCCATAATTACCTGAAAATGCAATTAAAATATTTTTCCATTTTCCAACTACATATCTGGGTATGATGGGATTTTTTTTTTATACTTCGTCTGAAATACCACATAGCAACAACTTGAATGCAGAAGCAGAGATGAGACTCCAGCCATGTTTAATTAAGCCAAACATTAAAGAGATTTGCAAAAGTGTAAAGCAGGGCTACTCTTCTTAGTTATTTCTATAAAATGTATTATTTACCTTAACATGCTATCACTTTTTTATTGTTATCTTAAAACAATTTAATACACAATTTAAATTTTTCTCAATTTTAATATGGAAAATATTACAGAAACTACAGCCCTTTGGCCTCCTCAATAATTTGAAGAATGTAAAGTGGTCCTGAGGCCAAAACTTTTGAGATCCTCTAGCCTACATTTATAGAGGTAATACAAGAAAGTGGTTAAAAGATTCTGTTCAGGTTTTTTTTTTTTTTACCACTACCCCCGCCCCCGCAGTAACTTATCTCTCTGCTGTTCAAATGGAATATAGTCTATTGATCTGTCTTCAAGTTCACTGATTCTATCCTTTGTCCTCTCCACGCTCCTATTGAGCCTATTCAACAAGCTCTTCATTTTGTACATTGGATTTTCCAGTTATATATAATTTCCATTTAGTGTGTTTTTAAAACTTCTATTTTTTTGAGATTTTTAAAAAATGTCTTTCATTTGTTTCAAGTGAATTCGTAAATGGTTGCTAAAGCATTTTTAACATCTCCTTTAAAATCCTTGTCAGATCATTCCCAGCTCTGATTCACCTCTATATTTGTGTTCGTTGATTATCTTTCTGTGGTTCTTGGTGCAATAGGTGTTTTTTAAACTGTATCCTGGGTATTGGGGGTTGTCGATTGTCTTTTCCTGTTTATTGTATCCTGGACCTTTTGGTTCTTATGTTCGCAGACCTTTGATCCTAGCTGAACCTACTTTGGCAGACCGTCACTGTGTTCAGATTCAGTGTAGAAGTTCTGGTCAACTTTGTGGGCTTTACTTCCAACAGCAGCTTAGTTTTTCCAACCCTTGCGATGCTATTGTGGTCTATTTTGTTTTTCTGGTGCTCCTAAGGCCCTGCTCAGGTCCAGCTGGTGCTATCTGCAGGTGGAAAGTACTTCCCAGTATGCCTGGGCTCACTGAGTGACCTTCTGGAGGTGGGAAATAGGACTCCACCTGGGTACACCACCGGTTGAAATGCAGGCAGACGCTTCCTTGGGTGCCTGGTTGTGGAGTGGGTTCTGGGTTCTGGGATGCCCCCGGACATCATTGCTGCCCCTTTTGCAGGTGGATGAGACCGCCCACCAATGGCTTGGTTGTGGAGTGGGGTCTGACAGATCCCGGAGGACTTCTCTGCCTCTGCTTTAGACAGATTAGATGGCCCCCTGGGGCCCAGCTCAGAAGCGGATGTCCAGGATGCCTGCAGTTTTGCTGATGATCATATCAGACCGCTGCCGGGGCCCAGCTCTGAAGGAGAACTGGAGCAGCCCAGGGCTTCCACCGAGGGAATCAGACTGCCTACAGGGCCCAGCTGTGGAGCAGGGTTTAGGGCTCCCATTAGCTTTTTTTTTTGTTTGACTTCCCTTTTCCTGGTCCTTTGGCCACAGAGCAACCTTTGCTGTGGCTCGGTTTTTGTTGGCTGTGCTTTTTTGGTGGTTCTGGGCTACAAGTCACTCTGGTCTCCAGTTTAGGGGTATGTGGGAGGTGAAAAGAAAACCCAGGGAACTCATCATGCGGTTCTTCCTCTAGCAGGTCTACCTTCTACCCAGCTTTTGATTATTCTAGCGTTGTCTGTTGAATTTCAAAGGTACGTAGCTGTATTTAAAGGAAGGACTTGGGAAAAGTGAGTTCACACAATTTCGTTTTAGAACCAGACGTCACTGCATTATGTTTTATGCCAAGAAATTTTCATTTTTTTAATGTTTATTTTTGAGAGAGAGAGAGACAGAGTGTGAGCAGGGGAGGGACAGAGAGAGAGGGAGACAGAATCCAAAACAGGCTCCAGGCTCCGCACTGTCAGCACAGAGCCCTATGCAGGGCTCGAACTCACAAACCGTGAGACCAAGGCCTGAGCCAAAATCAAGAAGTCAGACACTAAACCGACTGAGCCACCTAGGCACCCCAGATGCCAAGAAATTTTAAAAACTAAAAAAAATAGAGATGAAAAAAATAGTTACAGCAAAGTAGACTAACTTTTGACATCGGTTTGTCATCCTCAGTGTTTTATGCCATGTTTGTTTATTTTTGCAGGAATTATGTTGGAATATGAGACGAGTGGAGAGCTGAAGACCAAATGCATAGATTTGCTCAACCTCAGTCCCAGGTAAATCAGCTACGTGTTGCAGCCAGATCTGTTATTGGCTAACGCTGACCCAGGGCGATGTGTGGAAGCGCCGCATGAACTCACCATACAGTGCTCAAAAAACGTTCTGCAGTGTATTATTTCCTGCTTGCTTCAGTGAGACCTGCTGGGGTGCCTGGCTGGGTGAGGATGAGATGGGAAAGGATCATCAGTCTGTCTTTTTTCCTTCCTCAATAGACCTGCTGTTGTTTTTAATCTTTTATTTGAGAGCAGTTTTAGAAAGTTGTGAAGACAGGAGCTCCCATAGCCCATCCCCCATCCCCATTCTTAACTTTGTAGGTCAGTGTGGTATGTTGGTCAGAATTAATGAACCTGAATTATCAGAATAATTGATAGATTATTACTAACTAAAGACCATATCTTCACAATTTTCCTTGTGGTTTGTTTGTTAGTTTGTTTTTTGTTTTGCTTTGTTTTCTTTTGTTTTTGTTTGTCTGTTTGTTTTGGGTTTTTTGCTTAATTAGCTTTTTCTCTTCCAAGACAACATTACATTTCGTTGTCAAGTCTCCTCAGGCTTCTTGCAGTGGTGACAGTTTCTTAGACTTCCCTTCCTTTTGATGACCGTTTAACATTTTTGAGGAATGGCAGTGATTGGAATTTTAAGAATAGTACTGGGCCTGTTATTTGCTGATAGACAAGAATTTCATGGGCCTGACTGTATTCTGCTCTCCTCATTAGTTATCACGGGGCAGAGTTAGGAGGACCCCATCTTTGTCTCTGAAGCTTGTTCTACGCCCAGAGGAAATCCTCTTGTGAGAGCATATTGCCCAGAATTCATTCCTGTTAAGAAATCCTATGCAAAACTAAAAACAAAACAAAACAAAAAATCTTATGCAAAACTCTACTTCATGAGACAGAATCAGATCAGTGATTATCCCGCAGGAGCCCATGTTAAGATAAGCTAAAGATATTTTTATTTTTTTAATGTTTTATTTATTTCTGAGAGAAAGAAAGAGATAGCATGAACAGGGAAGGGTCAAAGAGAGAGGGAGACACAGAATCTGAAACAGGCTCCAGGTTCTGAGCTGGCTGTCAGCACAGAGCCCGACGTGGGGCTCGAAGCCACTAACCGCGAGATCATGACCTGAGCCTAAGTCAGACACTTAACTGACTGAGCCACCAGGTGCCCCTCCCCCACTCTCAAAATGAATAAAATAAACTTTTTAAAAATGTAGATCCTTAGGATGCTGTAGTTGCCCTATGTAGTAAATAAATGTCTCAAAGTAAAAGAGAGAAAGGATGGATCTTATTTCTAGTTCTGCACAAGAACCTGAACGAATTCTGCATATAAAACATTTGCATGACATGGGACATATTCGAGTTACTGTACTGTAAAAGAGCAATTAGAATACCACAGGGTTGGGATGTACAGATTAAATACCTGGTTAATTTAGACCTTGCTGGGAAATCTGTTTTGATTTATGACATTTGTTGGAAACCTTTCCAAGAGGCATTATGATCTTTAATTCTTACAAAAGTGTAACTCCTTTGAAACAGACTGGAAATTTATCAAAGTCATCACTGTAAACGGTCTGATTCATTTCTGTTCCAAATATTCACTCCTATTCTAGTAGACTGTATTTCTTGAGAGCTGAGACTGTACCTTTTACACTCCCAGGGCCTAATCTTAGTAGGGACTCAGTAAATGTAGGTGGGATGAATAGTCTCCTAGCTCAGTGCCTTACACAAGACTGGGGCTCAGGAGATGTTTATTTATGAAAAGGAAGGGCATGCTTATCAGAGTTTGCATTTCTGGGCAGCAGATGCTGAGACAGAGGTAGGTGGGTGACATGTTATTGGGAAGTGACGTCTGTGACAGATGGGATGAAACGGGGTTCAGTGCGAGGAGCCACCAACCACGATGATGCAGAGGTAATAACCTTTTCTGCCAAGCCCACGAGGGACTCCAGAGTAAAGCTCACTGGTGAGAGTCCCTTGAGAGGTGGAAATGGCCAGGCTCCTGCACCACCCACCTGCTCAGCCCTGGGCTCAGGATCACTCGGGCTCTGATGCTGAGGCGGATCCTGAAGGGGCTGCTGCTGGAGACTGTCAGCTACCTAAACACCTGCCCCCCAGGGGGGCCCCTGAGTCCTTTCTTGAAGGGAGGGGATGGGGCAATGCATCTTTGACACACGTATGTGACATGTTTTGCAGAATGACCCTATTTTGGATGCTTTGTGGTTTATAGACGTTATTCTTTGTCTTGAACAATTATTATTCTGGACTGGCAAAGTTTATCAGAATCACTATAGGTTATTTGAATACTGAGGGAAACCTTGAATCTATATATTTCCGAGCAGTTCTTTTTTAAGAGAATGATGGTATAGCCCATAAGAATTATTAATGATAATCATCATCATTCTTTGAGTGTTCAGTTTAGGTAC
Source organism: Crocuta crocuta (assembly GCF_008692635.1). Lineage (NCBI taxonomy): Eukaryota > Metazoa > Chordata > Mammalia > Carnivora > Hyaenidae > Crocuta > Crocuta crocuta. The sequence goes on from NW_027529538.1 coordinate 690,762, forward strand.
TTTCTCTTTCCCTAAAAAAATATTTAAGACTCAACCTTTCCAAATCTCAGTTTCTTTATCACCAAAGTAATTATGATAAAAGCATTATATTAGAGATTGTTACAAGATTGAACAAGAGAACATATGTAAGGCACAAAGTATAGTTGTACTGGGAACATTCTCTTAATGTTCATTAAAGAGACAAAGGAAACGGGAAATAAGTAAAGAGAAAGAGCTCAAGTTCAGAACAAGCATGTGCTTGGCCTTAGGTAAGCAAATCAATATCCTTGCTCCCTTTCCACAGGAGAAGTCATGATTAATGAAGAATCATTCTGAAGAACCCCAAGTCACTTTCATGCAGACTTGATTTCTTTATTGATCTGTATTTCCCTCCCCTCCCTCCCCTGAAATCTCTTAGTAAAGCTGATGGCGTCTTTACATTTTATAAATGTGCTTCATAAATGCAGTGTAATTCTTCACGCGTTGCATGTGTGTGCACATTTCGATGTAGAAAATAGTAACTTCTGTGTGTGTGAATTTCAGTAGTGACGTCAATGCCTTAGTAGAAGAGATACAGAAAGCAGAGCCTCTAATCACAGCTTCCCGATCGGACCAAGTAAAGCTTTTACTACAGAGATTACAAGAGAAGCTCAGACAGCACAGCAACCACAAATTCTACCTTTTTAAGGTAATGCATATTTTAAAAATACCAAATAGAAGAACGTCAAAGAATTAATTGATATCCTATCAATCTGAGATAACATACAGATTATACTTTCCTCTTTCCCTCGGCGCCTCATATATACTTGCTAAGACTAAATCTCAACAAATATGTGTTTACGGAATGAATGAAATTCAAACACTTATTTCTCGAGAAGTTAAATAAAGATTTGTAGTAAGTTTAGCTATTCTTTAGTGTTCAGTTTAAAGAGTGACCATTAAGGCAATTTCAAATTATTGAATAATTGAAGCTTTTTTCACTTGGAGTAATAGTAAGAGGTTGTGTGTCATGCAATATCAATATTTACTATTTTCTGCTTCCATGTGAACTAAACTATATTTCAGTAAATTATTTATTGAGATGGCTTATATAATAATCTTAATGCAATGTAAATATGCCTATTTTTCTCTGTAGTTTTTGATGATTAAATTAAAAGTATAACAAATGTGGTCAATCATTCAGAAGTAGCTTTTAGCTTTTCTTAATTATTGAACAATATTTAATAGTTTAATGTTGCTTCAAATTACACTGGTTTTCTTTTTATGATTTAAATGAATTCGCAAGAAATGTTATTATGATCAGCGCTCCTGGGTGGATCAGTCGGTGGAGCATGCGACTTTGGCTCAGGTCATGACCTTACGGTTCATGAGTTCAAGCCCTGCATCGGACTGTCTGCTCTCAGCTTGGAGCTTGGAGCCTGCTTCGGATTCTGTGTGTCCTCCTCTCTTTGCCCTTCCCCAGCTCATGCTCTGTCTCTCTGTCTCTCTCTCAAAAGTAAATAAACATTAAAAAATTAAAAAAGAAATGTCATTACTATCTGTATATTCGGCGTATTCTGTCTCATACAAAATATTCCATCTTTTGTAGTTATTCCTTCCATGTATTATTGAAAGAGGAGGAAATTATTCTTGTAATATTTCTTTTGCCAGCAGGTGGCATTATTTAACTCCAAATATCAGCTCTGTAACCAGCATGACCTTGTAATTTATCTTCCAATGGGAACATTTTTGATAGCAAAAACAGAAACTACTGATAATTATGCCCCCGCAGTAGATGTAACTGGGACTGTCCCAGCCTAGCCAATCACTGCATCTACAAACAGACTGTACAATTAATGTGTGTTCATTTGATAAATATTGAGCTATCCGCTCTGGGCTTGACAATGTAGGAATTGAAAGATTAATGAAATGAGAGCCACCCTGACTCTTAGAGGAGCTTCAGGATTCCAGAAGTAATAATGAATTGTAACATCTGCATTCGAAACATATTTAGTGTATTTTCTGTATATGCTATGCATGCATATGGACAAAACCATGTGCAGTATTTAAAAGATAATATTATAAATTAGTGCTATTTGGTATCTTATTTAATAGCAGTAATTTATCTTAAACAACATTTCATGGAAAACATAGACCCAATATTGTTTTTGTAATTGTGTTAACTACCAAATGTACTCTCCCTCTTAATGGTAGATGATACAAAGTACTTTTTTCTCATCTGTTCAGATAGCAAATATTGTCCACTTATTATGTATAATTAAGACAAACTTGAATATCTTCTTTGGTTTGAAGTTAAAATTAACGATTTAAACTTCTTTTTTATGAGTTTAAAACAAATGGTGTTTTCTTTCATTGAAGGTTCTCAGAGCACATATACTGCCACTGACCAATGTTGCGCTTAATAAATCGGGGTCTTGGTAAGTTGCTCTTATTTATTTATTTAAAACTTAAAATTTTAAATGAAAAACTTATTTATTAATTATTTATTTTCTTGTATCCAAAGTCTAAAGGATGTTTTTATTTATTTTTAACTTTTAGTTTTGAATTTTATCTGAATCCAAGTTAGTTAACATATAGTGTAATAATGATTTTAGGAGTAATATTTAGTGATTTATTACTTACATATAACACCCAGTGCTCATCCCAACAAGTGGCCTCCTTAATACCCCTCACCCACATAGCCCATCCCCCAACCCAACACCCCTCCGGCAACCTTCAGTTTCTTGTCTGTATTTCAGTGTCTCTTATGGTTTGCCTCCCTCTCTCTCTGTTTTTATCTTGTTTTCCCTTCCCTTTCCCTATGTTCATCTGTTTTGTTTCTTAAATTCCACATATGAGTGAAATCGTATGATATTTATCTTTCTCTGACTGACTTTTTTCACTTAGCATAATACACTCTAGTTCCATCCATGTTGTTGCAAATGGCAAGATTACATTCTTTTTATTTAATCTTTGAATAATATTCCAGTGTGTGTGTGTGTGTGTGTGTGTGTGTGTGTGTGTGTGTGTGTGTGTATACCACATCTTCTTTATCCATTCATGAGACGATGGACATTTGGGCACTTTCCAGAATTTGGCTATTGTCGATAGCGCTGCTATAAACATTGGGGTGCATGCGCCCCTTCGAATCAACATTTTTGTATCCTTTGGATGGATAGCTAAGCAGTGCAATCGCTGGGTCATAGGGTCATTCTATTTCTAATTTTTTTTAATGTTTTTTTTATTTATTTCTAGGAGAGAGAGAGAGACAGCGTGAGCAGGGGAGGGTCAGAGAGAGAGGGAGTCACAGACTGAAACAGGCTCCAGGCTCTGAGCTGGCAGTCAGCACAGAGCCCGACGCGGGGCTCGAACCCATGAACCGCGAGATCATGACCTAAGCGAAAGTCGGACGCTTAACCGACTAAGCCACCCAGGCACCCCTCTAATTTTTTGAAATGAAAAAATATTTAAAAATTTATTAAACTTTATTATTTATGGTGGTTTTAGGTTTACAACAAAATTGAGCAGAAGGTCCAGACATTTGCCATAGATGTCCGGCCCCCACACACCCTCAGCCTCGTTATTGTCATCTTCCCCCAAAGAGTTGTGCATTTCTTACAGTTGATGGACCTCTCAAACTTCATAGCTTATAATAGGGGTGACTCTTGCTTTCTTTCATTCTATGGGTTGACACATGTATAATGACAGATACCTACCATTAAGTCATCACACAGAGCAGTTTCTCTGCCCCGAGTATGAGTATTCTCTGCTTCACCTGTTTATTTCTGTACCTCCCTTCCTCCCTTCCTCCCCCTCCCTTCTTCCCTCCCTCCCTTCCTTCCTCCCTTCCTCCCCCTCCCTTCCTCCCTCCCTCCTCCNGAATATAATTTTTAAAAATAAAATTATATATATTTAAGGTGTACAACATGATTTTTTTTTAATAAAACATTTTTTAATGTTTTATTTATTTCTGAAAGAGAGAGAGACACAGCGTGAGCAGGGGAGGGTTACAGAGAGAGGGAAACACAGAATCTGAAGTAGGGTCCAGGCTTTGAGCTAGCTGTCAGCACAGAGCCCGATGCGGGGCTCGAACCCACAAACCACGAGATCATGACCTGAGCCGAAGTCAANTTCCCCCTCCCTTCTTCCCTCTCTTCCTCCCTTCCCTTCTTCCTCCCTTCCTCCATCCTTCCCTGTCTTTATTTTAGAGAGAGAGCAAGTGAGCAGGGGAGAGGGGCAGAAAGAAGGTGAGAGAATCCCAAGCAGGCTCCAAACTGCCAGGACAAAGCTGGATGCAGGGCTTGATCCCACGATCCTGGGATCATGACCTGAGCTGAAATCAAGAGGCAGATGCTCAACTGACTGAACAACCCAGGCGCCCTTCTATATTTCCATTTCTATTCTTTATTTCTAATTTTTAACAACCAAGGAATATAATTTTTAAAAATAAAATTATATATATTTAAGGTGTACAACATGATTTTTTTTTAATAAAACATTTTTTAATGTTTTATTTATTTCTGAAAGAGAGAGAGACAGCGTGAGCAGGGGAGGGTTACAGAGAGAGGGAAACACAGAATCTGAAGTAGGGTCCAGGCTTTGAGCTAGCTGTCAGCACAGAGCCCGATGCGGGGCTCGAACCCACAAACCACGAGATCATGACCTGAGCCGAAGTCAAACGCCCAACTGACTGAGCGACCCAGGCGCCCCTAAGGTGTACAGCATGATTTGACATGTTTGTCAAACAACCCTTTTGTTTAGTTGAGTTTCCATGATAGAATTTATTATTTATCTGTTTACTCTTTATCATTACCACTTGACATTCAGACTGGTTTTTTATTTTATTTATTAATTTATTTCTTTATTTAAAATTGTTTTGTTTTAATTTATTCATTTAAATTCAAGTTAGGTAACATACAGTGTAGTATTGGTTTCGGGGGTAGAACTCAGTGATTCATCACTTCTGTATAACACCTAGTGCTCATCACAACAGGTGCCCTCCCTAATGCCCATCACCCATTTAGCCCTTCCTTCACCCACTTCCCTCCATCAACTCTGTTTGTTCTTTGTATTTAAGAGTCTCTTATGGCTTGCCTCACTTAATTTTCCTTCTCTTCCCTTACATTCATCTGTTGTGTTTCTTAAATTCCATGTATGGGTGAAATCATCTATTTGTGTTTCTCTCACTGACTTTTTTTCACTTAGCATAACACATTCTAGGTCCATCCACATTGTTGCAAATGGCAACATTTCATTCTTTTTGATTGTAGACGGGCATTTTAATTTTGTGCACTTTGTGTGTGTGTGTTGGGGAAGCATCTTTCCTAATGGAATATTTAAGGAATAACTAAGATAGTATTTTATAACTTTAAAATATGAGAGGTCAAGGGTGCATGGGTGGCTCAGTCAGTTAAATGTGTACAGCTCTTGATTTAGGCTCAGGTCCTGATCTCAGGGTAGTGAGACTGAGCCTTTCACTGGGCTCCACACTGAAGATGGAGCCTGCTTCATTTTCTCTCTCTCTCCCTCTGTCCTTCTCTCCCACTTGCATGTGCTCTTTCTCTCTAAAATAAAAAATGCATATGAGAGGCCAATGTACAAGTTATTTTCATAGAAAAATAGTCAAATAAGAAGATTGTTAATTTTCAATAAATATTCATTGACACTTAGTAGTTTGCCAGCCATGTTCCAGGTCGTGGGGATGATGGCAGTGAACCGGATGGGCAGAGGAAAGACTAGCAAAGAGGTGACTGTGGCTGCTCAGGGTGTGCTTTGGGGTCAAGTTGAGGTCCCAGAGGCAGCTAGTGCTACTGGTCTTGTGGGCCATGAGCAGAAGTTTGAATTTTCCTCTAGATTGTTAGGAAGCCATCTGAGGGAAGTTAAAAAGAAAAAGCACCAACAACTCCTATTTCAGTGTGGAAAATAGATTTATAAGGAATAAGGATCATGTGTGAGCCAAGATCCATTAGAAGATGGTTTCATTGTTTAGGCAAGAGATGGAGGCAATGGACTCTGGTGAGACGTGGCCATACTGGGGATGTATTTTGAGATTGGGCTAACAGAATTTACTAACAGGTTGTGTGTGGTATGTGAGGGAAATAGAGGAATCAAAGATGGTTCTAAGATTTTATGGGCTGACCAGTGGGAAGAATGATACTGTTTACAGACGTTAGAATTTCAGAAACTGTTACTGATTAATATTATTATTTAATTAATAATTGCTTATAAGAATGATTATTGGCCGGAATGCTCTTAATTTTTTTTAGTGGCTCCTTTTTGGTTTAGGGATAAAATTGAAAAGTTTCTAATCAAAGGATGTAGATATTGTTCTCAATTTAATGGTTCTCCATACACAATTTCATTTTGTAAAAAGCAAGATAAATGGGGTTATAATCTTGCAGGTAAGAAATACGATGCTATTATTAACACACTGCTGTTGTCATTTTGTGATCTATTTGTCTTTCCCGTGTTAGCTTTATCACAGGGAGCTATGATCGGACCTGTAAACTCTGGGACACTGCGTCTGGAGAGGAGCTTCACACCCTGGAGGGCCACCGGAATGTGGTTTATGCCATAGCATTCAACAATCCATATGGGTAAGCAGACATTCACTCATTCACTTCGTCCTTATTAATCCATTAATTCTTTCATTCTTCTCTCCCTTCATTTATTCATCTCTCCCTCTGTTTATTGGGGGATGAAAGGAAAAAGAGAACTAAAACTTGCAAGTGGCCGACGTGTGCTTTGAAAGCTTTTTAAACACCCCGTTCAATGCTTAAAGGAGTCTGGGGATAGGTCTTATTGTTCACACAGAAAGTATATAAAGTTCAAGGATGCCTCTCAGGATCCCATGGTAGTAAAGAGAGGAGCTGGAGTCCCGAATTCAAGCAGGGCTGAGTCCCTTCCCCTGGGGGTTCTCTGACAGCCACTTCCTAGGATGTGTAGAGCGCCAGCTTCTGGAGAACATGACATACCCACAGAACATGGTTTACCTTGTTCGGAAGTTAATTTACAGTCTTAGCGGGAAACAGATGTACATAGTAACATGCTAGATAACAGTACAAAATATAATAGCATTTTAAAGCCAACCTCTAGCTGAGTCAACAGATTGACCAAGGTTCTATCTAGCTCTCGTCCTGAGTGACATACCACTCGTGCCCATGGCTCCCTGGATGTGTGCAGACACCAGGCCGCCCGCTGGTGAGCTCAGCTTTTCTTCCCACCGGTTAGGTTCTAAGTGTACCATGAGTTACTTGTGTCTGTCCATAAATCTGCTTATGTTGGTTGGGATTTCAACTTTAATTATGGAATTTAATTTTACATTGCTAAAACTAATGAAATGTGAGTGTGAAAATAAAGCTGTTATTTTTTCGTGAACACATAGGTAAGGTAAATCTTTGAAAAATTGCTAGTCAATGAAGCGGCAGGCGAGGTCAGTGTAAAAACGAGGAAATGCGTTGAAACATTTAGAACAACCTTTGTACGCAGATTGCCCTGCAAGTGCGTTTAAGTTCTCAGATTGGAAGTTGTAGAGGTTGGGTATGATTTCTGTAAGGCAGATGATGAGCTCCAGTTAGCCATAGAAAAGACCTTCGCCTGGCATATTTGAGTAAACATTTTTAATGTGTGTCTTTTTTCATGACTGTTCACTTTGACTTTTTCCATTCGCTAAGCAGTCCCCATAAATCTGGCCCTTTTGCTATAGTATTATGATGACTAGAACAAAACAGTAAATGGTTTAAAAGTTAGAAGAGAAAGGCCAGTGTGATTTCTCCTGGTGAAGGCTTGAGGGTGAGGCTGCAGCAGAAGCATGGGAGGCTGAGGATATAGGAGGGCGGGGACGGCCCCCTGGGGGTGGGCGCCCTGCAGCTGCATGGGTTAGGTGGGACTTTGCCCGGCTCCCCCAGTGCTCCCCGCTCTCGAGTGGCCGTTTCCGGTGAGAATCCGAAGTGGGTGAGGTCAGAGTGTTCTGTGTGGTTTGAACTCTGTTCTGGAGGACTGAGTTGTGACGAAGGCTTTGTGTACAAAGGAGAGGGACTCAGTGAAAGTGCTGTTTTGGGAGGGCAGCTCTGGCAGAGAGAAGGGGTCAGAGGGTTTGGGCGGGGATGAAACAGGAGGCAAGGAAATTAGCTAGGAGGCAGATAAAATGATACATTCACGGGGTGACGAAAACAGTGTAGGGTAGTGGCAGGGGAAATAAAGGGAGTTTGTACACAAAGCTGAGACACCTAAAGTAGACATTTTATACCATAAATATTAAAACCTTGGTATGTAGGTTGCTAATGTCATTATATCTTTTGAAGATGTAACAGTTTAAATCCTATCAATTGGGATGGCACAATCAAACCTAACTGGTACATTAAAACGATTAAGTATTCCAGATCCATTATCGAATACATAACTTTGATGTGTGCAGTTTTACATTGTAGAGAATGATAGCTTTTATAATACCTTATTGCACCAACCTGTGGGAGAGAATTGATATTATAAGTGATGATGTTTTACCTTGACTATAATTCCTACCTTAATTGCAATGTTATTTAAAGAACTTTCACTAGATTCTGCATGATATAATATCATATCCTATAATATCCTACTTAAAAGACATGATATTTTTGCATGTCTATCTGAGAACAAAGTTTTGGGGGCTAAAGAGGTGAGCAGCTCCTCATCTTTAGGCCTTTCTGTTGGATTCTAACCAAGACCCCCTGAGGAAACAATTGCTTGTCATAGTCTAATGATTTCTATATGGATTAAAGCAGCATTCCCCCCTGCACTTTGGGGCATTTGGGGTTTCAGCAGAGTGAGTTCAAGATTCAAGATAGCCACCAAAGAATGAAAGGGAGCGTGTGTGTGTGATGGGTGGTGGGGAGACGAACTTCAACCAGTTTAGTATTTACATGTTTTATATATTGGGTCAGGAGTAAGCTTTGATTCTATAAAGTAATTTCAAAAAACTATGATATCAGCATTATCTTTTTCAACGTTTATTTTTGAGAGAGAGAGAGAGAGAGAGGAGAGAGAGAGAGAGAGAGCCTGAGTGGTAGAGGGGCAGAGAGGGAGACACAGAGTCTGAAGCAGACTCCAGGCTCTGAGTTGTCTGCACAGAGCCTGATGCAGGGCTTGAACCCACGAACCCCTGAGCCAAAGTTGGACGCCTCACTGGCTGAGCCACCCAGACACCCTTGAAATCAGTATTGTCTTTTATAATGTAGTGGTGTCTGGGTATAGAGAGAAATACGTGATCAACCAGGAATTGAGAGACAATAGCAACTTGAGACAATATGTCTTAGGGGAAGGAGGGATGGAAAATGGAGGGAAGGGGCTGGTAAAGACATAGTGCCCTCTTTGCATCTGAGCAGAAGGTGACCGACACCAGCAGCCGATGAGAAATGCTCAGACCGGATGGGGGTGTTTCTCCAGAGCAGATTGTCCCTGGAGCATGGCGCATGGACAGAAAGGACCTCGCTCCCTTAGAATCAGAGACCACAGAAATACTATGTGGGGGGTCTGAGAGTAGAGGAGAGCTACAGGGCATTAGTGTTAGTTTGGATAAAATATAAATCCTACAGCTGTGCCCAGCACATATATTTGCTTTAAGATACGTATTTTGGGTTTTAAGATGCTTCACACCTTTGAACAATGAGCTTGCACTGTCATTGTTGACCCCATTGGGTGGAACATTTTGATGACTTGCTATAAAAGATAGAGGTCAATGGTAAAGGAGAAGATTTAGTTCCGTGATCAAAGGTTAAACAGGCCAACCTACTCGTATCTGTCAGGTGTCGATAGTCACCCTGCTCTACGGTCTACATGGAAAGTCTCTTGTTTGAAACGGAGTGAGGTCTTAACAGATTTCCTCTGTAAACCTTCTTCCTTGTTCAGAGGTCTTACAGTTGCAATATTAGCAGTATTACTTTCTTAAGGGGACACTAAATTCTCAAAAATGTATCCAGCCATATGGTTAATTGGATTTATAGTTTTTCATTTTTCTTCTTTTAAATTCAATGTTAGCCTTGTCAGTAGATCTACTAATAGAATTTTCCTGTGTTCTTGCAACTCACACATTTTTCATTTCCATTTGGTAGTAGTTTTCTACACTAAAATTTTCACCATATTCATTGTGCTTGTTTAAAAAGGTATTGTAATCCCAAACATAAATTTATACCTTTCGTGTAAAATATTTAAAATTAAATGCATAAACTGATACTGTTGAAAAATTAGACCTTAAAATTGTTATCCACCGAAACAAATAGAAGATTGTTTATTGTTTTAAAAATGAAGTAAATTTCTGAGTAGATATAGGCCTATGTATTAATATGTCTTGTGTTAATAATTCAGAGTATCATATTGTGTGTTTGGATTTGTTTTCAAAATCCACATTTTTTTTTTTAAATCTTAGTGACAAAATTGCTACTGGCTCTTTTGATAAGACCTGTAAACTATGGAGCGTAGAAACGGGGAAATGTTACCACACTTTTAGGGGGCATACAGCAGAAATAGTGAGTACATTTATTTTATTATATTTTTTATGTTGCTGTTTCCTCCTCCTCCTCCTCCTTCTTCTTTACTTTTCTTTCTCTCTGTTTTAATAGACTAATTTTTAGAGCAGTTTCAGATTCACAGCAAAACTGAGTGGAAGGTATAGAGATTTCGCATATATTCCCTCCTGGCCTCCCGAAACCAAGCATGTCCCTTTATGAACATCCCCCACCAAACTGGTACCTTTGTTACGACTGATGGACCTACATTGACACACCCTTGCTATTTCTTTTTAGGAGTCCATTATAAAAGTGGTGGTTCTACCTTTATGATTAATTTTATAATTCTATCCAGTGTTTTTAGTTTATATTTATTTTATATGGTGGCATTCATGTAATTTACAAGCTATTCGAGTTTTCATACCTTGCAGATGTTGTTCAGTAACCTGTATCCTGCATTGACCAATTAGATGTGTAATATGATAAACATTTAAGTCTAGTATCCAACCTGACGTTTTCTTTTTCATTGACTTGCTTTTGAAGGACTGACTTGATGGAGGTGGATAAAATTCTTGAAATAGCTTTTAAAGTATCTTTTTTTATATATCACAGACAATATTTAGGCTGATTGTTTCCTAGATATCATTAGAACTCAAATTTGCATAAAAAGTTTGATACTCTAAATAGCTTTCACTATTGGGAAGCCTTGCCCTTGGCCAATTCTGTGTTTCAGCTTGTAACAATTAGTGAGATAATTGGCACCCTATGGAACAAAAGAGAGCTTTTAAAAATAAACAAGCTGCTTATTTTAAGACTAACATTTATTTATATTTATCTTTCAAACTCATGGTGTATTCATCCAATAAGGGCTCATGCTCTGTTTAATACTTTGCTAGACACGGGGGATAACGCAGTGAAAAACTATAACCTGACTCATTAATTGCACTCTCTGTGCAACAAAGCACTGTCCTAAGCCCTTCACATATGTGAACTTAGTTGTACCTTGTAACAGCCCTAAGGGCTGGATATTTCCCCGTTTTACAGTTGAAGATGCTGAAGATGCTGAGGCATCAAGAGAGTAAGTAATGTGCCCAAAGTCACAAGAAAGACATAATCCTCATTCTCACACTCCCTTGGAATTTTGAAAAAGTTTTCTTTTTTTTTTTTTTTAAATACATGGTTACTAAGAAAACACTGATATTTTTCATAGTCAACATCATCAATCCCGGAGATGTTTACTAACTATTGACTGCGTGTCGAGCCCGGGTCTCTGTGTTTGGCATGCCAAATAGAATCACACATAGATATTGTCCTGCAGGGACTTTGTACATTAGCAGAGGGAGTAGAGGCATCAATAACTAAGTTCAAAGGCGCTTTGTGGCTGTGCTAGAAGTTGGTGGACAGTTTGGTGTGGTCACAGAGGGAAGTGCCCAGCAGGGGGGTGTTGAGGAAGGACATTGCACATGCACTGCAGGAAGAGGGAGTGACACGCCCAGAGGAGGTGTGCAACAGTGGTGGGTGCTTTCGAACTCAGGTGACACTGTGTGGCCAGAGCAGCGCTTCCCAACCTCACCCCAGGATGATATGCACAGAATATGCCAATGTGGCCATGAGGCACTCAGAGGGGAGCTCCTTCTGCTCGGGGGCAGGGGTGCTGGCTGAGGGTCCCTTGCGCTGACCAACTGCCTGGGTTAAGGGCACAGGGGTTAAGGGTGTGTCTTGGCACACGTGCAACGCACTCAAAGCCACATCACGTGGTGAGTGTGATTGACATGGCCCCTATTATTGACCCCTATGCTGTGCTAAGAAATTAAGGCTTCACCCTGTGGACGATGCTGTAGTGTTGGGACTCTTCCTCTGGGAACAGCGTGGTCACTTTTACTCTTCGGTAAGATCATTCCTTTGGCAGTGTGCAGTGCGATCATAAGTAGGAGCCAGTCAGCATCTTGTTTCCAGGCAGCAATGATGGAGGCCTGTCATGAGGCAGGTGAGGAAGATGGGAGACAGGTTGAGGCAGAGGAGTAGGACTGGTTCACCAAGCAGATGCGAGACAGGAAGGAAACAAGGGGCCCTAGAGAGATTCCCTGATTTCAGACAATGGCCATTCACCGGTTCTACATATAAACGGAAAAGCAGCTCTGTGTTCCTATGACTCCTGTGTCTTTGATTGATCAAATCTGCCTGTGTGATGACTGAACGGAGTGGCGAAGTCTGGGCAGGAGACATGGCTATGTGTGGGAGTCACTGGTATCAGGGGGGCAGTGGGGACCGCTGAGCAATTGAAATTTCTGAAAGGTGAGTATGGGGAGAAGTGGGGTGGCATCTTGAGCAGCTGGAGATGAGAAGAATCCTCCAAGAGATACAGAAAACAGACAGGAAGCAAGAGAAGGAAAGCAGAGCAGAGTCCTAGCCCTCAAGAAGGAAGAAAATGTGGAGAACAAAGGAGTCAGCCCTGCAGACGGCATGGAGGTTAAGTGGGACGACCCACAGGGCCATTGGATTGGCCCTTTAACCAGAGTGGCTCCAGCAGAGGTGAAGAGTGGGGGGCGGGCAATCAGGAATTTAGTGGTGAGAGGAAGACAGGCAGTTAAAAAGGGGGCACACAGAGTCAAGGGAGGGTTTGTTTTTTATGTGGGAAAAGCTGGGGCGTTTCGAGGCCACTAGGAGAGACCTAGTCCAGAGGGAGGGAAAACTCAATGGGCCTGCCTTTCCTAGGAGTGCAGGCAAGGGTGTGTCTCAGCAGGGCGAAGGGACCCCTCTGCACCTGAGGCTCATGGAAAGGAAGAGAGGCCCCAGGTGAGGGAGTCCCCTTCCCCCCCCCCACCCGTAGATGGGCTTTTTCAGGGAAATGGTAGGAGGCCAGGTTATCTGTGGAGGAGGGGTGAGAACAGACCCGGGACAAGAGTGGGGAAAGGGAGAGGGTGCTGAGGCAGAAGCAGGGTCACGTCAGGGATGGCTCCGAGCACACAGCTGAGGACAGAAGGCACAGGAGAGCAATGCCAGTGATCCGCTGTGCAGTTTTCCGAAGCTGAGGGAGGACGGAGGGCGGGTGAGTGAAGGAGACGGCAGCCCGCTACGGTTGTTAGGAGTCTTGCGGTCGGTGCTGTGGAAAGACACGGGGTGAAGGTATCAAGGATCCCGGCAGGAGTGATGCTCCCAGGGTGTCAGCTGGGGGGGGGGGGGATAAGGGAAGAGGCAAAGGCAAGGGTCTGAATGAGAAGGAAGGCATCCTGGGGATGGCCTGATAAGGAAGAGAGTGGACGTACTGGGAAATCACAACTCGAAATTGATGTACTGGTAGTGAATTTTCCAGAGGAAGTGATGTCAAAGTCCAGGGTGTGGCCATGGAGCGATTATGACAGGGAGTGCAGGGTCGCGGGTCTGGGGTGCTGGATTGGTGGCTCACAGGAAGGCCGCCTAAGATTTAGAATTGAGACTATAATCCAGTAGCCAAAGTCCTTGGTGAGCGAGGGTNAAATCTCTGGGAAATCTACTGGGAAATCACAACTCGAAATTGATGTACTGGTAGTGAATTTTCCAGAGGAAGTGATGTCAAAGTCCAGGGTGTGGCCATGGAGCGATTATGACAGGGAGTGCAGGGTCGCGGGTCTGGGGTGCTGGATTGGTGGCTCACAGGAAGGCCGCCTAAGATTTAGAATTGAGACTATAATCCAGTAGCCAAAGTCCTTGGTGAGCGAGGGTGAAGATTGAAAGGACTATGAAGTTAACAACAAGGAAGACGGAAGCCAGAGAGCAGGAATCTCAAAGGAGATGGTTTGGCTTTTGTTCTTGCTCGTCGTCTGTGGTCTGGAAGTGGTGAGGGTCCCCAGTGCCCCTGCAAGCCCGAGCTGGGTGACGTGGGAGGGCGAGCAGCTTCTTCGCAAGAGGAGAGCGCTTCAGGATTGAACCTGCAGAAGGCAGGCAACGCAGATCCGATATGGCACCGCGTGATTTACAAAGAATTAGGCTGACTCCAAGGTGGTTGCATCTTGAAGCTTTTCTGTACACAATTAACAGTTTAAAACTCTTACCTTTCTAAAATCTCTTCCATTTCCTATAATTCAGGTGTGTTTGTCATTCAACCCTCAAAGCACACTGGTGGCCACTGGAAGCATGGACACAACGGCCAAACTGTGGGACATTCAGAACGGAGAGGAAGTGTTCACTTTGACAGTACGTTCCTCATGCCGGCAGCTGCGGGAGCTGTGTATTCCCGTTAGCCATCCTTTAGCATCAGCCTCCCATTTGAATTGGCTTCTGTTGATGTTTTTATTGCATTATTCTGTTGATGTTTATTATTACTGGTTTTCAGACTGTAAGGCAAAGAGTGTCCCAGTGGTTTGCTGGCTGTTCCAAAAGACTGATGGGAGAGAGAGCTGGGGAAGCCACACAGGCTCTTTATTTTGACCGGCTTCAGTCTGTAAACCAAACCAACCGTAGCTTCAAACCCAGCACCATGTATCTGGCTTACAGCAAAGTAGGTGGAGGCTGGTACTTGCTGGAAGAGGCGGAACTGGAGAACTTGCCAGAAGTTGATTGCTCACTCTGTCCTCCACAACCCCCCAGTCTTAGAAGCCTCCTGTTTACAAAATCTGAAATGACAAGGGGCAAGTGGAAGGAGGAGAAGGCTGAAGGGCACCGCCCATAGCACAAGGGCACCCAACCCCACAGGGGCCTCTGTGGCCACTGACCCCCGCCACTAGGCGTCCAGCACTTTCCTGTGACCTGCTTGCTCCCTGTGCTTCTCCCCAGCCTAGCGCACACTACCGTACAAAGTAGGGCGATTCTCTGTGCCGATCAGTGGGAACAGCTGGATGGGAAACCCAATTCTTATCCCTTCAAATTATAAAAGGACGTTAAAAACAGGACCCTTTGCTAGGAGAGCTTTTTCCAAGAAAGTTACAAAATGGCCTGGAGAGAGAAGCAGCACTCTTCTCTCTAGCGCCAAGGGATTTTCTTAAAGTGCCAGCACTGATTAGTGTAAGCATTCTTCTTTTGGTCTTCGGGTCTCCGTTCTCATCATGTCTGTGGGTCACTGCCTCGGCATTACCTCCTCTTTCAGGTACAGTCCTGACAGTCCTCGAAAGGAAGCAGCCGCACCTACACACCTGCACCCGTCTGCCTCCAGAGAACACATTTGTTCTGTGTGCTCGGGATTTTAGCGTTCAACTACGTTTAAGTTTTGGCATTTGGGATCAGCCAGAAATTTGATTTGTAAATGAACCTTTCTGCTATTTAAAAAGTAATATATGTTAATTTGCTATAATAATTAGAGAAACAAGGGATATACGGCAAAGCAGAATCTGCTGCAGAGAGGGGCTTCTCCCCACTGACTCGGAATGTTTGATGCATCAACCGTAGACAGTGACCAAGTGAAATCAGGCCAAAGGCCGGATATTTATTAACCTATTTCATGTGCAATCATAATAAGAATATCCTTTAAAAATTTTTAAGGTCTATTTTTGAGAGAGTGAGAGAGAGCGCATACAGGGGAGAGGCAGAGAGAGGGAGACACAGAATTCAAAGCAGGTTCCAGGTTCCAAGCTGTCAGCACAGAGCCCGATGCGGGGCTCAAACTCTTGAACTGCAAGATCATGACCTGAGCCAAAGTTGGACGTTTAACCGACTGAGCCACCCAGGCTCTCCAAGAATATCCTGTTGTTGTTTTTTTTTCAATTATTGACTTTATTTCACAAACTTGCCTATTACCTATTGCTAACCCATAAAGCATACAGCCCTTTTATTTTTTATAATTATTTTAGGTTTATTTTTGGAGAGAGAGAGAACACGCAAGAAAGCTTGAAAGAGAGGTAGAGAGACAATCCCAAGCAGACTCCATGCTGTCAGCACAGAGCCCAAAGTGGGGCTCAATTTCACAAACCATGAGATTATGACCCAAGCCGAGATCTAGAGTCAGACCCATAACTAACTGAGCCACGCAAGCGCCCTGCATCTCAGCCCTTTTAAAAGTGTTTCTAAGACAATGTGAAAAAAGACCTCTGATTTCCCAAATCATGCTCCTGCCCTGTCAAAACAAAAACAAAAATTAAAAAAAAAAAAAGAAATAGCTGTACTATGTTAAATTGACTTGATTTAAGTGTATAAGTCAACTTTTAGTAAAATTTAGTTAAGCGCGACTTTCCCCAAGCTCAAGTTTTCAAACAGTTCCCCAGAAAGAAACCTGTGCCCATTTGCAATCTCTCCCTGTTCCTACCCCTCAGCCAACTGCTAATCTCTTTTCTACCTATAGAGTTTTGCCTTTTCTAGCATTTTCTTATCAACTAGCAGACTGTGCATTTGTAGGGAGTGTTTTTCCATAGGTATGCATGACGATGTCCATTCTCTCTCTAGGGACATTTGGCTGAAATCATCTCTTTGTCCTTTAACACCTCGGGAAACAGAATCATCACAGGGTCTTTTGATCACACAGTTGCAGTGTGGGAAGCTGAAACTGGAAGGTATCCTGTCTTTTGAGAATTTTAAAATCTGAATCAGAGGACTAAGAAGACAATCTTTGCTGTTCATTAGTTTACTCTTACATTTATTAAGTCTGCTTTGGATTCTATAGGAATAGGACACACCGAAAATAAATTAATTCATTATTTACTGGTATTTCTGATCCATACAAACTGTGTGCTTTCTTAGAATTCTGGGGAAATAATGCCACACAGCAACATAAAAGGAGAATGTTAACAGTAGCCTGAGTGTATGGCTATTACTTATTCTGTATACTATGTAATCCAATTTCAATGGCTTGTCATTACGATAGGCATGGATATCAGGAGTAAATAAAATCATGGCTAATTTCCCAAATTTAATTTAGTCCAAGAACTTTAATTTCCTTCCTAATTATTTTTGGTTCTAGTTGCTAAGACGTTAACTAAATTAGACTATTTGTGTTGTAAGGCTCTTTCTTGGACTTGTCTGCATCTTGATAAGGGGGGGAAATTATCAGGGGTAGCAATCAAGATGGATGCAACAAGAAAAGAGAGAGAAGGAAGGGCCCTCCAGACATTTGATGGGAGTTTCTGAACCACCCAGGTCCGCTCATCCGGTATAAGAGTACTTCCAGAATCTCAGACGACCTTTGTTATTTTTCACCCATGGCTTTCTGAAGTCTTGTCTTAAGTAATGTTGTGACCTTTGAGTGCTTAAAATTTCAGTATATTTTTTGCTGAAATGGGATTAGCAGCCTAGTTGACTCTTTTTGTAAAGAGTAAAGTAAAGCCATCGCTGTTTTGTCATCACAGATGTTATTTTGTAAAAACCAAAGTTTTGATTCTGACACCCAGGGGCTAGACATCATTATTCGTGCACATATCCTGGCATGAAGCATCTTTCAGCAGTGTGCATCCTTTCCATTCTGCAGGAAGGTGTATACCCTAATTGGACACTATGCTGAGATCAGCAGCGCTTTATTCAGCTGGGATTGCTCCCTCATATTAACCGGCTCTATGGACAAAACCTGCATGGTGAGCTCAAGAAACACCTTTGCTTTACAGTCCTTCTGTGCATGTTTTTTACTGTATCAGACACTGACTGCGACCTTAACAAATGTCAAAGTTACTGTAAAATGAAGATATTCATTTATAAATGGTGATTGGTATTTTTATTTTTATTTTTTATTTTTTTATTTTAAATGTTTTATTTATTTCTAGGAGAGAGAGAGAGACAGCGTGAGCAGGGGAGGGTCAGAGAGAGAGGGAGTCACAGACTGAAACAGGCTCCAGGCTCTGAGCTGGCAGTCAGCACAGAGCCCGACGCGGGGCTCGAACCCACGAACCGCGAGATCATGACCTAAGCGAAAGTCGGACGCTTAACCGACTAAGCCACCCAGGCGCCCCGGTGATTGGTATTTTTAAATGTTAAGTTTCTGATCTCCCGAGTTTAGAGAAATTATGGATGTAGTAAAACAATGTTAATTGAATCATATCAGACAGTGTTAATCATTATAAGATCTTATTTAAAAAAATAAAAGGCATGTTATTTTTCTTTCATCTCTTTGTTCATCAGTTAAACTTGGTTATAGGCAATCTCATCGAGGCTCAACACAGTGTCTGACTGTTTTTAACTTCCGTTTGCTAAGAGCTTATGCTCTGGAATTATTATTTGATTACACATCCAACGTATTATAATCTTAGTGTACTTTTCATTTTCTAACATTACAGTTTTAGAAGAAGCTACTAATCATTTGATGACCTTCTTATGAGAAGAGGGCACTTCCACTCCAATCAGTGAAGCAGGCACTTTGAGATATAACCTAGTATAGTGGCAGATTTGCATTTCCCATTCTAAATGTCTGTCTCTGATTGCCTCTTTGTCCAAAGTGTGTCTTGTTAGATAGTTGGCTGCGGTCTCTTGGTCACGAATCCAGGTAAAATTAGCAGAAAACGTGAAAATGTTACACATGATCTTGGTCCAGTTATTTAGCCAGCCGTAAGCATCTCATAAGGTCTAGTACTTGCTAGTTTTGCACTTCAAGACAGGAAGTCATCATAGTCGTCTTTTTTTTTTTTTTAATTGTAGCTGTGGGACGCTGCAAATGGAAAATGTGTGGCAACATTAACAGGCCATGATGATGAAATACTAGACAGCTGTTTTGATTACACTGGAAAACTTATTGCAACTGCTTCAGCTGATGGTGGGTCAGCGGTTCATACTTTTAGTTTATGGGGGGATTTATGCTTTGTTTGACAAACAGGTATAATTTTGTACTATAGGTCATCTACCTGATGACCAGCTATGATAGAAATCACGTCTGCCTTATCTCTGTGATGTTGGTCACTACACTATGTCTGTATCACAGTTTTGGTAACCACGTCATAGTGTCTGCGTCACCTCCTTGAAAACCGCATCTGACGTTATACTAGGTCTTCACATCTCCTTGATAACTATATATAACGGAATATTCTGGATCATCTCCATAGTCATGCATTATGCTATACTGTGTTGACCTCATCAACTTGACCACCATCCAGGGAACTATAATAAGTCTGTATTGTCTCCTTTATCCACATGTGCTGCCCCACTGTGTATAGCATGTCGTTGTGATGAACACATGATACTATGCTATATATACATCATCTGCTCGCTTACCATGTATGATTCTACACTATATCTGCATCATCTTACTGATAACCATAGGCTGGTGGTACCCTAGGTGTGCCTCAATTCATTGTGGACCACATGTGAGGCTACAATATAGCTATGTCACTTTCCTCTTGACCATGTTTACTATTATGTCTATCTTATCCCTCCAGGACACAAGTTCTATGGTATATCTACTCCAGCTCTGGGTTACCAAGTAGGATGCTACATTGTGTATCATCATCTCCTCCTGATGACCATGCATGATAACACACTAGACTCACATTTTCTTAAAGATCATGTATGATATTACGCTCTACCTACATCATCTCCTTGATGGCTGCACATGAGGTTTACTATAGCAGCATCATCTCCTTGATAACCATGTATGATTACCATGAACTCACCTCGCTGACAAACATACATGATGTTAAATATGTCTTTGATATCTCATTGAAGGCCACATATAATGCCATGTGATGTCTGTACCATCTCACTGACAACCATCTGGATTACTGCATTATGTATATACTATGCCTTGGGTGGTAATTTTTTATACTAAACAACGGGTCATCCTCATAACTATGTATTCCTGACAAGATGTAAGAGACTACACACCTTCTGCATCACTTGCTGGCAACCCTGTCATGATGTCTACATGACATCCTTGACAGCCTCATGTGATGATACCTCCGCATCATCATCTCGGCAAGCATGTGTGACGCTGTGCTAAGTCGATGTCATCTCATGACATCACACAACCAAGTGTGACGCTCTTCTATGAGCCATCACTTTGACAGTGAAGTATGATGCTACACCGTGTGTCATCTTCCTGAAGACTGCAGGTAATGCTACACCACGCCTGTGTTGTCCAGCTGATGACCATGTATGCAACCGCACCGAGTCTACATCATTCCTTTAATAACCACATATGATGTGACATTGTGTCTGCACCATATACCTGAGGATTATGTTTTAAGTTACACTGTGACTTTGTTATCATTTAAAAACCACACTGGATAATGCACTCTAACTGCATCATCTCCTTGACAAGCTTGTGTGGTGCTATACAAAGTCTACTTAATCTCCTTGGCCACTATATGCAATGCTATCCCATGAGACACATTACCTTAGTAGCCAAGTATGATGCTGAACTATCATCTCCCTGCAGACCAAATATAATGGTATACTATGTCTATATCATCTGCCTGATGACCATGAATGGAGCTATATAAGTCTACATTATCCCTCTAATGACCATGTATAATGCTATATTATGTCCGTATCATATACATGGTTGCTATGTTTTGATTTACAGTCCTTGTCATTCTCTTTAAAATCGTGTATGATACTACACTGTATCTTTATCTAATCACTTATGACCATGTCTGATACTCTACTTCACCATTTCCTAGAAATTTCTGTGTGATGCTGTAATATTTCAACCTCATCACCTTGGCAAACACATCTTCAAGGTCTGCTCTGTCTCCTTCACCTCACTTACAAAATGACATGATTCTACATTATGTCTGGATTGTGTTTTCAAAATCTTTTTATCACGTTATACCTTTTGTGTCATCTCCTTGAGTGCTATGTGTCATCTCAGTGTAGGCTTGTATGATGTTACACTGTCTGTGTCAACAATTAATAATGTTATGTGATGCCAAAGTGTTCACTGACCTCCATTAATGATGCCATACTCTGATTGCATCATCCCCCAACAACCATATATGCTGTTACCCTGTGTATCATATCCTTATAACTACATGATCCCCCTGAACATCAGGTAAGATGCTGTGCTCTTTCTGTGTTATCTCCTTAAAAACATGTATGATGTTATACTATGTCTGTATCATGTTCTCCACAGCAACATATAAAGCTATATTATGCCTACATCATTTTCTTGATAATCATGTATAATCTCTATACTATGAGAGATTCCTTGATGACCATGTACAATGCTACATAATATATGCATCATATCCTGGAAAACCAGGCTACATTATGTGAAACCCCCTGTATAAGTATGTGTGATGCTCTATTATTCCTATATCATCCCTTTAACAACCTTGTAACATGCTATAGCATGTGACTAAGCTATTTCTGTATCATGTTCATGATAATCATGTATGACGCCATACTATGTCCGTGTCATTTGGAAACCAGTATGGTGATACAGTATTTCTGTGTTATTTTCCTGACTATTATTTATGATGTTGGAATATATGTGTCTCATGTCCCTGAGAAGCACCTGTGACATTACAATATGTCTGTGGCAAGTCTGTTATATCCACGTATGGCACAAATTGTGTCTGTATCATCACTCTGATGACCACATATGACACTACACTCTCTAATAATGTATGACGCCACACTATATTTGCATCATTTCCCTGACAACCAAGGTGGCGACCATGTATGAAACACTACTGTGTCTCATCATGTCTTTGACAATGAATGAAGCTATACACTCTGTTTGCAGACTTTTTGACTAATTATGCATGATGCTCTATTATAAGTAATCTGACAATCACGTACAATGCTGTGAGACACCTGTGTCATCTTGTCAACCATGCATGATGCTGCACTGTGTCTGTGCAAGCACACATGATGGTATCCTGTACCTGCATTATCTCTTTGGCATCTATATATTAGTTTCCAGGGCTGCCGTAACAGAGTACAACAGCCTGAGTGGCTTAAAAGACAGAAATTTCTTTTCTCACAATTCTGGAAGCTACAGGTTCGAGATCAAGGTGCTGGCAGCATTGGTTTCTCCTGAGGCCTGCAGAAGGCAGTGTTTTCCCTGTGTCTTCATATGGCCTTCCCTCTGCACATGTCTGTGTCCTAGTCTCTTTATCTTACAAGGGCACCAGCTGTATTGGGTTAGGGCCCACTCTAAGGACCTCATGTTAACCTCATTTCTCCTTTAAAGACCCAATTCTGGGGTGCCTGGGTGGCTCAACTGGTTAAGCATCCGACTTTGGCTCCGGTCATGGTCTCACTGTTTGTGGGTTTGAGCCCCGCATTGGGCTCTGTGCTGACAGTTCAGAGCCTGGAACCTGCTTCGGATTCTTTGTGTCCTTCTCTCTCTATCCCTCCCCTGCTCACACTCTGTCTGTCTCAAAAATAAACATTTAAAAAAAATTTTTTTTAATTAAAAGATCCGATCTCCAAGTAAGCCAACTTCTGGACACAGTGGGTTAGGAATTCAACATTCAAGTTTTGTGGGGAACACAGTTTGGCCCAATAACACCATGTACGACACACGGCATGTTTGTGTCTTCTGCTTGAAGACTTCTCTCCTTGCAAATCCCCCAGTATGATGTGTCTGTATCATGTCTTTGATAATCATGCTGCTCTATGTCTGTATCATCTTGTAACCTACTGCATATGATGTCACATTGTGACATCGCCACCTCCTGAAAGCCATGGACGATGCTATACTATGGGTAAACTCCCTGAAGACAATGAATGATGCTTCATGACACCTGCATCATATCCTTGACAAAAACATATGATGCCACACTGTGTATCCTGTCTTAAGTATGTGTCATGGTATGCAATTACTACTGAATGTGTCAATAAATACATAATGCTATGCCATTATTCAGGTCTTTGACAACCTGTCAGGGATATATGCTGTATATCCTATATTCTGTTTATACCATCTCCTTGATAACCATGGGGAGCACTACACTATTTTGCATCATCTCTTAGTGTGATGATACTGGTGACCACCATATATGATGCTGCAATATATCTGTACCCTCTGTTGACCCCCTATGTTGCTACACTGTGTATGTGCCATCTTCCTGTATTCCACAGATGACTCTACCTAGTGTCCCCATTATCTGTTTGGTGGCAGGTGTGATGCTACACTATGTGTTTTCATCTCCTTGACAACCATACATTGTGCTATACTATGTCAGCGTCATATCTGTGATGGCCACATACAACATATATCTGTGTCATGCTCCTACGAATGCGTATCATGCGGTACTATGATTGTGTCATCACCATGTCAACACACAGAAGCCTCCACTGTGTCAAGTCATCCCTTTGATAATCACACATGATGGTTTATTATGTCCAATTTTCTTAGTGACTCCATGTGACTCTATCCTGTCCTTGTAAACTTCTCAACAGCCATTTAAGGAATTCTAGCAAAGACGGAATGCTTTTTTGGGGAATGATTTGTTCTTAGCTTTCCTGCATTTGCTCCTTGTGACTAACATACTGTTAAGTAGTCACATGTCCTTTGTGTCATAATCACTTGTAGAATTTTGCCAGTGATTCATTTTAATTACATAGTCTTTATTCCACCTTTGTCTCCCTTTTCAAAATTACATTTGAATGCTTATTCTCTTACTCACCAGGACTTTTCAAAAGTGATCCTTTGATCATACATAAAGTTCTTTCCATACCCTGGAATTATAAATACCCTGAATTTTGAGAATTCTAATTTTCAAAGTAACCATTTTCTTTTTCATCTTCTCACAGAGTCTGGCTTTTTAAAATCATCCCTTAACTGTAATTAATCGATCCTTTTCGTTTTAAATATCATTCTCACTTATATAAAAAAAAATCCATTCAACACAAGTAGAGCGAGTACCTACTTTGTGCCGGGAATTGTTTTAGGAAGATGGGGATAGAGCAATGAACAGAAGAGAGAGGAATCCCTTCCCTCACGGAGCTATATTGCAGAGAAAGAGACAAGGAAGAATGCCATACGTGTGTTTTACATAGAATGTTAGAATATAGAGAATGTGAGATTATACAGAATGTTAAATTATAGAGAATGTTAGATTACGAAGCATGTTAGGAGTTTGTCAGCACTAGGGTGGCAGAAATAAGCGAGGTCTGCAGATTAGGATGCTGAGGAATGGGTAAGAATGAACTGCAAGTTCAATTCTTCTCCCTTTGTTTCCTCTACCACCTGTTGAGTCCCCTAGCAGTGAGTCTATTCTTTTCTTGTTCAACAAAACATTACTTCAAAAAATAAATCTTTTTCTTCTCTTTTGGTGTATTTTGTGAACCTCTTCCCATTTTGTACCTTCTAAGAAGTCTTGATGTTTAGGAAATCTTGTTTACATACCTTTGGTTCTTTCTCCTCATTCCCTTCTTAAAATTGGATCCATTCAACAGGGTTAGTTACCTGTGCAGCTACATCTGTTTGTATATATCACCTTTTCTTCCTCATTGGAATTGCTCTCAAGACTGAATTGTTTTTCGGTGTCCTATTCATCCTTCTATCTTTTTTAAAAACATAGTTTCAGGCTATATTATTTCTGTCTTCCCTGAGTTTAACTATGTTTTTGAGAAATTTAGAGAATGACTCTATGCAGGATATTCGCTTTTTTTGTATTAACACATTCTTAAAACACGGTCACTTTAAGGCTTTTGAAATGTCTCAGTAGCAAGTTTTATATTTTTAGTCCTATTAATTGTAAAATAGCAATTTTCATCTACTTCTTCCTGAAGCTGACATTGTCAGAGGGCAAGTACAAAATTTACTAAGGTATTTTCTTCTTCTCTGGATGAAAATTAAGTAACCAAAATTCCTTATCTTTGCTAATTTTTCCCCTATGTAATGTTTTAACTGTACTAATTTTATGTAAATTTATAATTACAATAACACCTGGCTAGATAAATTTTAACTTTTTTTCTGACAATTTTACTACTGCTGTTTTTCTCCTTCTATACTTGTTTAACTCCTCCATTCCTTAATTCTAAGGAAATATATACACCCCTTCCTTCCTTCTTTCCTTCCTTCCTTCCACCCACCCATTCATCCATCCATCTACCCACGCATCCACTCACCCATCCATCCATCCACCCATCTATGCATCCATCCATCCATCCATCCATCCATCCATCCATCCATCCATCCATCTATCCATCCAGTTAGAGTGTCTACTGGGAGGCTGGCACTTCTGGGCACTGAGGAACAACAGGGAACAAACCATTCTACTAGCTCTTTCTGTAGCAAGGCATCCCTAGTGCCTATTCTTTGTCTAGCAAGTAGTGGCTATTGTTCCTTTTCAAGAGGCCTCTTGAACCCTCTGTACCCTTATACTCTTTTTGGTGTGTGATGCTGGTCTGGCTGCTTATTTCATCACCAACTTCTCAAAACTTGTTTTGATTCTCCCTTTTCCCCTTAAAATCTTCTTCTTTCTTGATTCTTTCCCCCCTTTTCTACCTTGGAACCCATCAAAAGCTCAGGGCTTTTGACACAGCCTTCCCCCTCTTCTCCCGCAATGGCAGCAGCTTGCATGGACAGTTTGAGGTGGTGGCTCTTGCCACGGGCAGGAAGACAAACACACGGAGCCTGTATGTCAGAGGGATAGATATTTACATAATCCAAAGCACGGGGTTCAAAGTTCTGTATTGCAGATGAATTTATCCGTATCCTCACTCTTCCAAAAAGGAACAGCAAGAGTTTTCAGTGCAGCCACAAGAAAATGCATTACCAAACTGGAAGGCCATGAAGGCGAAATTTCAAAGGTGAGTTGCTTTCTCATCTGGAGTAGTTTATTTAGTTAAAAACAATTGCATGCTTAGTGGTCTGTTGGTGCTAAGGTTTGCCCAGTTATCTCACTCTTTCTGGAAATCAGTTACCTAAAAACTGTGTTTTTAAGTGTGACCTCAAACTCAAAACAATAAATGATTCCTAAAACCTTTAAAAGAGTCTAAGACAGATTTTTCTCAGCCATCAGCAAAAGACTGAGTTATCTGAAGATACTTGCTAAAGCTATTTAAGAAACTTATGAAGTACTTTTCCTGGTCTCGGCAGACACACAAGTGTATATTATGCAAATTAACCTGCTGTACAGCAAGCATCAAGTGTTCTGTGAATTAGATGCAGTTAAGAAAGTGTTTTCTGGAAATATTTAATACCTCACAGTTTAGTTTTTTTAAAGACTTATTTATTTTTGAGTGAAAGAGACAGAGGGTGAGTGGGGGAGGGGAGGAGAGAGAGTGAGACACAGAATCCAAAGCAGGCTCCAGGCTCTGAGCTGTCAGCACAGAGCCCGACACACAGAGCTTGAACCCATAGACAGCGAGATCATGACCTGAACCAAAGTCCAGATGCTTAGCCACTGAGCCACCCAGGCGCCCCAATACTTAACAGAGTTTAAAATGACCAATTTTGAAACTTCAAAGCTGTAGCTTAGTATTTTGTATAAGCTTCTCCCACAGCTGATTAACAGAGCAAAGACTTCCAATCAGTGACCTGAAGTTTAGCCGTGTCCTCTGAAAATTTTGGAAAGACCTGGTGTGAGGACTCTCCACTCCCGCCCAGTTCAGCCCCGTTCTTTGGTCTTGTACCTGAGATCATATTTGCTCCTTCCTTTTAAAGTATCAGTTTGATGGCTTCCGGTCTTGGAAGGGTGCCCCTAGACCCTGTAACTGTCCCCTGCTGTGCTTTCCACCAACCCCTGCCACCCTCCTCCATCCCTGTACCTGCTGCTGGTGGTCAGGAGCTCATGAGCTCCTATCCTTCAGGGTTGGTCTCTGAGATTGTGCAGAGCACATCTCTGTAGGCTGGGATTGGCAGGAAGAGAGACAGCCTGGGAAGAGAGCCCAGACTGTTTCTGAGTGGCTGGTCTAATGACATGTATGATGTGTCCCACTCAACAAGTGCACATATTTTTGTGTATGTATGAATATAAAGAGTTTTCAAACTCTGTATTATCGCATTTTAGGCTTATATATTTTGAGAGAGAGAGAGAGAGAGAGAGAGAGAGAGAGAGGGAGAGAATCCCAAGCAGGCTCCCCACTGGCAGCACATAGCCCAATGTGAGCTCAAACTTAATGAACAGTGAGATCATGACCTGAGCCCTAATCAAGGGTCTGATGCTTAACCAACTGAGCCCCCAAGGTGCCCCTCCACAAATGTTTTTTGAGAGCTTCCACTGTGCTATCCATTGTACTGGAGACATAAGGACAAAACAAATAAACAAACAAACAAACAAACAAAAGCCCATGGCCTTGAGTCTTGCCCTCATCAAACTGAGTCATAGAGGATATGACCCACATCATTGTGTTATGATGCTTTAGAGAGTCTTAGAAGCATGGTGCCCGAAGGAACAGTGAACTAACCATTTCCTTTCACAGCTGCTCAGATACCATCTGACAAAGCTTGGTACATCGGAAGCACTCAGCACAGCCTTATGCAGTGTGCTTTGCTTTGAGTGGCAGGAGAATGAAAGTCCCCACCTGTAGGCATGACATTCACTCGTGCTGTGGCCAGATTGAAGGAGGATCTACATGCTTTTGGTCACAGAAAGTTGGGTTATAGGGATGACATGGAGGGTTGGGTTTGAAGGAGCCTGACTGTGTTCTCATCCACACCAGGGCTGTCTTTGTTTGCATGGAGAGACTTTGGAAAGAGTCTAGGTAGGGAATACTCAAATTAGATTGGACCTTTGGTCTTTATCCTTAGAGCTGTTGCGGGGCGAGATGGGGGGGGGGTTAGCCAGTTAATTTCTTCTGTCTAGATTTTACTTTTCATGTATTAATCCCTGCAATGATTTTTCCCATCAGGAAGGAACTATTTTATGTAAGAATAAATGTCAGGCTAGAAAGATGACAGGTGCTTAGTAATGTCCCTTTTGTGCTGATGAAAAATATATTGGGAATCAAATTATACAAACCTGTGATCATTTTCCCTTCCTGTCTTGTAGATTTCTTTCAACCCCCAAGGGAATCGTCTTCTAACTGGCAGCGCTGATAAAACAGCGAGAATCTGGGATGCTCAGACTGGTCAGTGCCTCCAGGTTCTTGAAGGGCATACTGATGAGATCTTTTCATGTGCTTTCAACTATGAAGGCAACATAATCATTACAGGTATGGGAAAGAGAAACACAGAGGCTCGGTTTTTCTTTGAAATTGGCTATTAGAGCTTCTAAGCTGAAAACCAAAAGGATTTTACCGCTATCCCCTATCCCTCTTCCAGGGTCCCTGGCTCATGTCCATCCTTCCTACATCCACGATTTAATTTTTGGTGCACTGGGGTACCACGGTGGTGAGCTCTGACTATAAGGCTTTGTGAATTCTGAATTTTAGTTGCTCTTGACAAAGTAAGACTTCAGTGGCCTGCCTTACTGATTACCACATCTCCTCAGGCATTGTCCATTGAATGGTTAATATTTGTTTGCTGTCAGTAAGTATTAGTAATTAAAATAGGTGAGGAGCTGAGTTCCACACAGTTGGACTTATAACCCATGAGAGATTTATTCTCTGAGCTACGTTGTTTTAGTTGTTTTCTCCTTGGATGCCCCCTGTTAACCCATTAATATTTGGGGGAAGAGAACACATATTGAGATTTTTCAACCATTAACAGTATATTGTGAATTAATTACATGAGAAAGGTTTTATAAGAACTGGATTGAGTAGGTTAACTTTGATTGTGGACAGGATAGGAATATGGTGTCGTGTCAGTGCAGTGGCCCTGGAGAAGGTCCTGGAAGGGAGTAGGGTGCCATAGCAGCGTGGGACAGGGATGCCCTAAGGGGTCACAAAAGACCAAATCTGCCTAGCTCTCCATGATTCTTATTGTGCTGAGCAATTTAAAAATTGCTTAACTAGTCTAATAAGTTAAATGTTGAATGCACACAGTTACTTGATCTATTGGCTGATTAAGTAGCTTCCAAATCAAAAAACTTCAGGGTTGCTGAGACCAATCTCCCTTTTTGGCCCCAAAGCCCTCCTCTTTCTATTTGATAGTGGATAATTTCTAAAATTATGGATTACTTTCTGAAGTTTATCCTTTGCTAGCATCATTAAAATATAGCGACTCTTAGGAAATTGCCATAATAACCCATATATTTTATTATGAGCACAACCTCAAATACTTCCCCATGATGAAGAGAGAGGTGGGAGGCAATGATAGGGGCACAGGATGCTAATACTGGAAGCTGTTGCCAAGAAAGGAAGAAGGAGGCTGCTTTGTCAGAGGACTTGCCTTTTCGCACCCACGTAGCTTGTGTTAGACCGCTGTGTGGAACCTCTTCCCTCAAGCACAGAAAATCCTAAAGACTTTAGGGAAGGAACATCATCTATGCCTTGTTTGGTGTTGGCACTTATATTTCTGAGCTCTTTAAGAAATGACTGAGAGAGTTAGTGACTAAAATAAGGGAAAATGACTTTGTGAAATTTGTTTTATTAGGTAGCAAGGATAATACGTGCAGGATATGGCGCTGACGGAACACAGTCAGTTGATGAGCAAACTTGCTGGCGATGGAGATGAAGATAGAGCTTCACGATGTCAAGCAAGCCATTTTGATATTTCACATTTTCTCTTTTTCCACAAGTCAACTATATACGATCCTTAGCTTCACAGATATGACCATTAAAACTAATAAATTCATATCATTTCTTGATATTATTTAATGGAAATAATAGGAGCACAATGTTTGGTCAATGTCACTAATCATTTCAGTTCTGTTTTTATTTTTAGTAGCATCATGATAGTGATAAAGGAAATCACAGTGATTTCTCGGTGTGTCTCCCAGATTCTACTTCGAAGGCTATTATTATAGCTGTTGAATAAAGTTTTTCAAGCAGTTTTTAGTGAATTATACATCTATATGTATGATGTATGCATCTCTTATGATGAGAACTTTTAAGATCTACTGTCTTAGCAACTTTCTTTCAATTTTTTAATGTTTATTTATTTTTGAGAGAGACAGAGACAGAGCGTGAGTAGGGGAGATGCAGAGAGAGACACACACACACATAGAATCCAAAACAGGCTCCAGGCTCTGCACTGTCAGCACAGAGCCCGACGTGGGGCTTGAACCCATGAACCGTGAGATCATGACCTGAGCCAAAGTCAGACGTTTAACTGACTGAGCCACCCAGGTGCCCCAGTCTTAGGAACTTTCAAATATACAATACAGTATTATTGACTGTTGTCACCATGTTGTACATTACATGTTCAGGGCTTACTGATTTTTAACTGGAAGTTTGTACATTTTGACAGCCATTACCAATTTTGCCCATTCCCCAGTGCCCTGCCTTGGAAACCATAAACCACCAATCTCTTCCCTGTGTCTATGAGTTCAGTGGTTTTTTTGCTTGTTTGCTATCCGTTTTGGTTTTGTTTTAAGATCCCACACTGAGTGACATCGTACCGTATTTGTTTTTCCCTGTCTGACTTACTTCACTTAGCAAATGCCCTCAAGGTCCATCTATTTTGTTGCAAATGGCAAGATTTCCTTCTTTTCCATATCTGAGTATTATACCATTGTATTTATATATCACATTTTTTAGTCCATTCATACATCAGTGGACATTGAGGTTGTTTCCGTATCTTGGTTATTGTACATAATGTTGCAGTGAACATGGGGTGCATATATCTTTTCTAGTTAGTGTTTTCATTTTCTTTGGGAACTATCCAGAAGTGGAATTACTGAATCATATGCTAATTCTATTTTTAATTATCTGAGGAAAGTCCATCCTGCATCGTGGCTGCACCAGTTTGCATTCCCACATTTTTAGGAGGACATGTATGTTTGGAATTTGACTAGACATTTTATTACTGATTTCATGATTTTACTTTGTGCAGTTAAGAATGAGAGGCAAAATTGGAATGGAAACTTAATCCTCCCTCATATTCAAAAGCATATCTCTACCTTGTCCCCCCAGAAAAGAAGTTGCCTACTTACACTGAATCAAATTAGGGTAGCATACAAGGAAAGCAAAATGGATATCACTTAATAGCAAATATGAATAGAGTTCATAGTGGATGTAAAAAATATGGGCAGGATTTTCTCCAAAAAAAAAAAAATTAAACAGGAAAGACATTTCAGACGAATGAATATAAAAATCTGGATGGAAAACATTTGGGATACCAGGGAAAATCATCAAACACCAACATGATTCCTGCTGAAATGCTGAAAACTGTTTTTTAAAAGGTTTTCTATGTAAAAGTACTTAGTGCATATTAAAAATTATCGCTAAAAGATAAAGCACAAGATAAAACTACTGATGCCTGAATCCAGAGCAAGAGAACACATGAGAGTCTAATGGAGTCATTTTCTTAATAATAACAAGAGTGATCAGTGTGGCTGAGCGCATGTCGCCTCCCAGACACCGGCCACCCACTTCACGCAGATCATCTGTGCAACCCTCCAGCCAGCTGTTTCTGAGCAGTCCTGATCTGAAAATGAGGAAGGTCAGTCACACTCAAGTTAAATAATCTACCAAAGACATCACATCCATTAGACTCTGTGCTTAAATGACCAATTATGGGAGAAGAGCATCAGATGTATCTGTGGGAAGGTTTGGGCTAAGAATTACCCCTCAGATCATCTATGGATGTCTAGAACCCAAGACGAAAAATAAAACAAAAGCACCACAACATAAACAAAACTCCAGTGCAGCTTCTGGAAGGAGGACCTTCAGAGATGGTGAAGCCAGAGGGAGCTTGGTTTAGGAAAACCTGAGCCAACACTTAGCTACTACTTATGAAACCAAGAAAGAGAAGCTGATCTTGGCTCTTTTGTTGACTCTGATGGCTTTAGGGAAGGTCTCCATACTATTTTGTTACATCATTCAATAGAAAGAGCCAGTGTATGATCATGGAGATCATTCTATGTATCACTGACCTATTTAGCTGTAGGAAGTCCTTGGTCAGAAAAGCTTCCTCTAATTTGTATGTGTTGAGAAAATCTTTCTTCATAGAATATTTATCAAGGTTTCCAGTAGCATTTTTTATTATTGAAGTATATTTGACATTCAATATTATGTTAACTTTGAGATGAACAGCATAGCGATTCCACAATTCTATACATTACTCAGTGCCCACCCCAAGAAGTGTCCTCACCAACTGTCACCACATGTTATTACAATGGTATTTACTATATTCCTTATGCTGTACTTTTCATCTTTGTGACTTATTCTATAACTGCAAGTTTTACTTTTCCAGTAGTATTTTTAAAGCTACTTAAAAAATAAATGTTTCAATACTTAAGATCATAAGAGAAGTGATAATATGCTCACTTTATTTTTATCTGGAGTATTGTAGAGAGTCAGTGAAGTGTGTGTAGACTCTGGAGCCAAATTGCCTGGACATATATTCCTCCTCTTCTTCTTTTCTTTTTAAAATTTATTTCTGAGAGAGAGAGAGAGACAGTGTGAGCAGGGGAGGGTCAGAGAGAGAAGGGGACACAGAATGTGAAGCAGTCTCCAGGCTCTGAGCTAGCTGTCATCACAGAACCCAATGTGGGGCTCGAACCCATGAACCGTGAGATCATGACCTGAGCCGAAGTCGGACACTCAACCGACTGAGCCACCCAGGTGCCCCTCTTCTTCTTCTTCTTCTTCTTCTTCTTTTTTTAATGCTTATTTATTTATTTTGAGGGGGGAGAGGAAGCGAGAGACGGGAGAGACAGAATCCCAAGCAGGCTCCACACGCAACTTGGAGCCCGACGCGGGGCTCAATCTCACAACCATGAGATCATGACCTGAGTCAAAATCAAAAGTTGGACACTCAACCAACTGAGCCACCCAGGCACCCCTGCCTGGACTTAATTGTTGGACCATTACCCCACCATGCTGCCTCAGTTTCCTCAGTTAAAAAATGGTGGTAGTAATCATTCTTGTTTTGAGGATTGGGAATATCTGGCAAGCATGATAAATATTTTCTATTGTTCTTATAATTGATAACTTAGCAGTCATCTTAAAAAAACTATATTTGATATGTAAGCACATTTCTCAGGAAAGAACATAGCATTATTTACTCAGAAGTGATAGTTGAAATATAACTCACTTTAATGTATTATAGCTATCCTGGGGAAAAATATAACTCAAATTTTATCAATTAAAATTTAAGAGCCCTGGGATCATTGTCCTTTTGAGATTTCTCTCTTGGACAGAGGTGCTGAGATGTGAGACGATCATCAGTATAAATGATTAATGTCGAATCCATCTTCATATATTGAGATTTAGTATAGGGTTTTATGAAAGTGAATCATTCTCATAAAAATGAAATATCTTTTCTAACAACTCCTATCTAAAACTGCAGTAGTTCATGATTTAGCATAATGCCTGATTCAGAGACCAAATAAATGCTTTTTGAACGAAACGGTGCTTTTTATACATACAACTTTTACATTGCAATTTAAAAACACATCAGAAATCTTTCAAGTTGCAAGTGGATTATCTCCTGTCTGCCCTCTGCTGCAGTTATTCTTCTAACAATTTACCTTGGTGGGTCTCCATAGGGGGGAGTTTGTAGCGAAAAGAAAAAGCAATTGTGATAATTAAAGACATGCTCCTTCTCAGACACAAAGAATTGTAAACTGACTCAACATTTCTGTAATTCTTTTAGTTATCTTCCCAAGATTATTTCATATTTTATTCAATGTCACAGTTACCTTGGGTGGTTTTGGCTGCAAGTAGCAAAATATACAGTTAAAACAAAGTCATTCTTAAAGTTGGTTATTTAAAAATTATTATTATGAGAGAGGGCAAGATGGCGGAGAAGTAAGGAGCTCCGTACTTGCACTCGCGCCCATACATCACACAGAAAAGATCTGAAGCCATTGGAAACCTTACAAAACCTGAGAGATTGGGAGAAAAAAGACGCAGNGACAGAGCACAAGCAGGGGAGGGAGAGAGAGGGGGGACAGAATCCAAAGCAGGCTCCAGGCTCTGAGCTGTCAGCACAGAGCCCCACGCAGGGCTTGAACTCATAAGCCATGAGATCATGACCTGAGCTAAAGTATGACGCTTAACTGACTGAGCCACCCAGGTGGCCCCTAAAGTTGGTTATTTAGTGGCAAGATGACCCAGGAACCCAGGGTTTGAGGGCTTTCCCTTTTGTTTCTGTTGTTGACTTCTCCTGTGTATCCTTCCTTGTTGCTCGATGGCTGACATGTTTTTATGGTTTAAGTATTTTGCCATCTGTTTTTTTTTTTTTTTACTTTTAAAAGTTTTTTATTTTAATTCCAGTACAGTTAACATACAGTATTATATTAGTTGCAGGTGTACAATATAGTGATTCGACAATTCCATATATCACTGCTTATCATGATAAGTTTGCTCTTAAATTCTGCCATCTTTTTAATCTCACCAAATCCAGAGAGAACTTCTTACATCCCTTTCTCTGATTTCCATTTGCCCTAACATCTTAGCAGTTCTATTGCTGCTACTGATGGAATCATCTTGCCTTTCTTCTCCTTATTTTCTCTAGCTGCCCACCATATCAAAAACACTTGCCTCAATTAAAAACACCAATTCTGGCTACCCAGTCTGATTGCCATTTTTATCTGTAATCTATAATCTCGTTACCTCGGTACCAGAAACTAAAACAATCTTCCAGTTTATTTTCCTGGCTTCCTTTTGTTCTATCAGATGATTGCTTTCTAAAATGAATGGAAAAAGACTCCTCCAAATATTTTTATGTTTTAGAGTTTACAAGACTTGTACATAACTCCGCTCATTTAATAAAGAGGAATGAAGTAGGAATTATTGGAGCCCAAATTTAGAGTTGATAATAAATAATTAAGGAGACGGAGGGTGCTTGCCCAAGATCATTTGGCCAGGGAGTAGCCACACATGAATTTGTAGCCTAGAAAGGATGTGTCCTACATGTAGTCAAGAAAGGCCTCAAATAACGGTGTGCTGCCTGAGTTTTTCCAATATGGTTAGTGCATGTTTTACATACTAGTATGTATTTTTTTTTTAATTGTTTGGGTTTCCTTTGAATCATCTGAATAACTTTTTATTTTTTTTAAATGTTTACTTATTTATTTTGAGAGAGAGAGAGAGCAGGGAAGGGCAGTGAGAGAGAAGATAGAGAATCCCAAGCAACCTCTGCACTGTCAGCACAGAGCCCCATGTGGGTCTCGAATTCCCAAACTGAGATCACAACCTGAGCCAAAGTCAAGAGTCAGACCCTTAACCTATGGAGCCATCCACCCCCTGAATAGCTTTTTAAAAATAAACATTATGAAGCATGATTCTTTCTTCCAATTAATAAAAGTTTGAGTTTGGACCTTTATTATGCATTCAATTATTTAGTAACAAGGTCCCAATTTCCTGTGGCCTGGGAATCCTACATTCACATTTCTCCTAGCAATCATATCGTAACAGAGTAGAAATGTTTATCCCAAACATTACAGATACTAGATGAAAATTAAAGAGAAAAGCTTTTGGAAGTATAAAGGAGCAAGGGCTCAGATTCTTATTATTCACACTTGGAGAGTAGGAAGGTAGATGTAGTAATGACCTAGCAGGTCCACTTAGTAATAGGATGGCCTGTGTGAATTTGTAAGAGCAAGGTATTCATTCTTGGAAGTTTCTGCACCCAGCAGCTGTAGCCAGAGGAAGACCAGGGCTCTACTGGTTTTTCCTGTGGAATCCATTTCACAAATGCAGGGTGTCAAAATCATGCCAAGACAATGAAAACAAAGACGAAGTCACAAGTGTGTAAGTTAGGGCTCCTCTTATATTAAAATGTGTATTTGCTTAATTGCTTAGTAAAATTATCTAATCATAACATAATGGCATATATAAAAAACAAAATATTTGAAAAATACCGAAAGAAGCTTAGAAAACTCAGAGCAAAAGAAACCACAAAGGCCACTTTAAAAAGTACTCATTATAAGTAAATGGAGTTAGTTTTGTTTGATGAGATCAATGTTTTACTAAATAAATATGATTAATGGATAATACTATATGGACTTTTCTCTCTGATTCATGTAATTGCAGTTCTGACACTGGATATTTCTTTAATGGTCATTTATTACAAAAGACCTCACTTTTAAATACATTTTTTTAAGGTTTATTCATTTTTCAGAGACAGAGAGACAGCATGAGGGTGGGAGGGACAAAAGAGAGGGAGGGAGGTAATCTGAAGCAGCATCCAGGTTCTGAGCTGTCAGCACAGAGCCGGTGCAGGGCTTGAACTCAGACTGTGAGATCATGACCTGAGCTGAAGTCCAACGCTTAACCGACTGAGCCACCCAGGTGCCCCACCAAGGACCTCATTTTTAAATGCAGTCTGTGGGGGGCGCCTGGGTGGCTTAGTTGGTTAAGCGTCTGACTTTTGCTTAGGTCATGATCTCACGGTTCGTGGGTTCGAGCCCCGCTTCGGGGGCTCTGTGCTGACTGCCAGCTCGGAGCCTGGAGCCTGTTTCAGTCTGTGACTCCCTCTCTCTCTGACCCTCCCCTGCTCGCGCTGTTTCTCTCTCTCTCTCCTAGAAATAAATAAAACATTAAAAAAAATTTAAATGCAGTCTGTGGTATCCAAAGTAGTAATTTTTGACTTACTCATACAATAAGCCAATGACAGATTATGATTCACATATATTTCTTTCCTTTCCCTTTTATTAGAATAAGTTTGTTATTCTTAAATATGTGCCAGGTCCACCTATATGGTCAAAGGGAGTAAAGATTCTACCACAGAAAAGTGTCCTGTCCACAGCAGTACTCAGTCTGATGAGATCCCTGAGCCCAACTGGATTAAATTATGGTTGGTTGTGACTTGATTCACCTCCGCTGTTGGCAAGCTTCATCTTTTATGTTATTTTTCTTGATTTAAAAAATCGATCTTGAAATTCCTCCAAAGATTAAATATAAGATTACCATATGACCCAGCAATTGCACTCCTACGTATATATGGTCCCTGGCCCCCCAAATGAAAAATGCTACGTAAGCATATGTACCCTCATATACATGGCAGCACTATTCACAACAGCTTAATGGTCTACCAATGGGTGCGTGGATAAACATGTTGTGATATATCTATACAATCTAATATTATTCAGCCATAAAAATGATGTACTGATGTTACATTGTAGGTAAACCTATCTTGAAAACATTATGCTGTAAGAGAATCCAGACACAAAAGATTATATATTGGGTAATCCCATTTATATGACATATCCAGAATAGGTAAATCCATAAAGACAGATTGTAGATTGGTGGTTTTGCCAAAGATGGGGTATAAAGAGAAATGGGTAGCAAATGGTTAACGGGAGCAGAGTTTTATTTTGGGGTGACTAAAATGTTTTGGAATTAGAGGTGGTGATTGTACAACACTTCATTAAATGCAAATGAATTGGTTCATTAAATGAACCACAAAATGATATGAATTTCACCTCAATAAAAGTATATCAGATGTTCAATCTATGTCCACAACCTTTTGCAGTGGTTAAGTTTCTTGGTTTTCATAGCACGATATACTTGTTTTTGTTGTTGTTTTTGTTTTGTTTTGTTTTGTTTTTGCCTGTCCGAGGCATATTATTTAAAGGAAATTCATACATTGACGTCATGAAGAAAAAGACATATGCCCTATAGATACTTGTATTAATTCTTTAGACATATTCATAGTTGGATCATATCTTTCAACAATTACTTATTGTTTCTGAGACACTATGTGCTAGGTACAAACAACTTGGTTAGTTTTTTGGTAAGAAAGAAGGCTATGAAATTTTGGGAATTTCTTTCCTTTTTTTTTTTTTAGAACTAAAAGTATATTTTGGAGGAGTATACTTTGAAATAAAACCTAAAGGATGAAGTAATTGAATCATGGAGGGAAAAACACTTTCTTATAATCCCATAAAATCTGGCCCAGAAAGGGAAGGTTCAGTTGGTATTTATGCTTTTGAAAT
Source organism: Crocuta crocuta (assembly GCF_008692635.1). Classification (NCBI taxonomy): domain Eukaryota; kingdom Metazoa; phylum Chordata; class Mammalia; order Carnivora; family Hyaenidae; genus Crocuta; species Crocuta crocuta. The sequence continues at coordinate 728,914 of NW_027529538.1, forward strand.
GACAAGATCCAGAAGCCTTCAAAATGTCTTCTTATAACAATTCATGGTTGATACTTTCAGACTTTGGTTTGGTTATATGAGAGTAATCTGTGTTTGGGGAATGTTACTTTTAGGATTACCCGGTTATTTTAGGGTGAACACAGTGGAATTTTACAGGCATCTACTCATTGTAACATCTGGAAGATTCCACCAGGGAGTTGGTATAGCTTTAAGTCTTCTTTCCCTTTTAACTACTTTCCTCCACTTTCTTCTCCTTCCCTCTAAAACACCCTGGTTTTTATAAGAAATTCTCAGAATGGATATTGGCTTAAAACATGGAGAAGACATGATAAAGTTGTGTGTTTGTGTGTGTGTGTGTGTGTGTGTGTGTGTGTGTGTCACAGGGGTCCTTGAATTCTGCACATTAAAGAAAAACTATCAGTTTCTCTCTACTCTAAATTTCCTCTTGATTTTGGAATTTCGGTTTCATTACTATACCTAACAAATGAGTTTATGGGAATGCAAGAGACGGAAATCCCAGAAATGTTGTCTGGAAGCTGTAAATACAGTGAAGACCAGAGCTGCTATTCATTCTACATTTTGGGAAATGTTGAATGCATATCTCTGAACACAGTTGCCTTTGCTACTATTTTCTTGGGACCGTGAGATCTTAATGAAGTAATTAATGTTCTCACTAATGAAAAGCAGAAAATGTTGTGAAAGTGCATAAGCTTGCATGCCTTTATTCTCTTATCTCAGCAGGTGGCAGTGTTTATCTTTTGGCAGAAAAATTGTTGCTTCGAATAGCTACAAATGAAGAGTATAAAGAGTAAACTTTTTATTCTATGTATTTTAAAGATCAGAGTTATGTGGAGATATATAGCAATGCTCAGATTTGGGTATGGTTTAAACTTAGGGCCATCTTGGCATATCTGGGGCAAACGACAGACCTTGAAGCAGTGAAGAGATATTTTTTCTATCTATGAGGACTCAGACCAGTAAGGTGATAGTTCTTTTTTCCCCTGTAGATCCCTCTATTAATCATTTTAAAACAACACAATCTATCAGGAAATCCAACAACCATTTATGTCTTTTAATGGGAATACCTGATCAGAGTGTAACATCTATTTCTTTTATGTTTTAATAAAGTTTATTATAATTTCACTGGGTTGAGAGTCTAAGAATTGTGAATACTTTGAATTTCAGTGTGTTAACCATAAATGAGAAGGGTCACATTGGTTTGTGTTGGGCTTTCAAAGACAAGAGTAAGTCTGAGACTACATTAACAGAGGCTGTTTACTCATAACTTGTGGGAGGCAGAGCCAAGTGCTGTCGCTTTACTTCCAGCGTGAGTTTAAAGGTGCAAAGGAGAGTTAGATTCACAGAGTAAAACAATTGAGTACTGAGTCTCTGACTCAGTGTTCTATTAGGATGGGTGCTTTGGGAACATTTTTGAATTTTTGGCGGGAATTGGTGTTCAGGTACCTATGGCAGTCCTTGACTGGCTGCAAGGGGACAAGCAAATAGCTTGGGGACATTTCAAAAGAAGGATTGCTCAGTGTTAGGGGCAAAGGTGCTTTGTTTTGTTTTGTTTTTCTCCTGGTGGCTATTTCTTGGAATAAATAGTGGGAGGCCACGAATGTGTTGCTGCCATCAAACTGTCACACTATCTCCCTTATTTGGTGAGGGGGTGGCTGCTGTGACAACCAGTTCTTTATGAAGGACAGCATTTTGGCAATTAAAAACACAGATTCAGGAATCAGAATGCTGTTCAACCACTTCTTGGATGTGGGACTTTGAGAATTCACACACCCCTTGGCTGTTTTCTCATCTCTCAGATAGGAGGAACCATGGTATGGGGAAATTTGTGAGGATTAAGTAAGGTAAGCTAATAGAAACATAATGAGACTGATACATTGTAAACATTTCAATTAATGGGCAGCTGATATTATTTGCAGACACCGCTTCAATGATTTAGATTTAAAGGACTTAAGAGGTGAGAAAGAGTTTGCACATTCAAGACCAATTTTCTTAGTAATTTATTATGGTTTGGGGCCTCTCTGGAATAGACAAAACCTTCCAATCCCCCTTCTGCTAGGAAATTAATAGGGAAGGGAACTCATCTCTCATGAGTTCTCATAGACGCAGGCATGTGAATAAAATTCTGGTTCCGCTTAATGCACAAGCTGTGTCTGTAGCTCTGAATCAGTCCAGTGCTTCTGCAATTTTCCCCTTTCGCAAAACTGTTTCAGGTAAAGCCCTGTCCAGGCTGCACAGCCATGGAAATCACTGTTGAAGAGGAAGAGAGGCAAATGCCATTTGAAGAATTTCAAAATTCTTCTTGAAACCCTCCACTTAGTGATTGAGAAGATGTTCTTATTAGGGAAATTAGAGGGAATGTATCAGCTACTTCTCAGAAATATCTTAAAGGTAGAAATAGTCCCCTGGACATTTCCATGGGCCTATTAAAATGTCAGTGATTTGCATGCGTTGGAAGAGTTGACAAATGCACCCAGGTTTGGATTTTAATTACTCATGCTGGTCAACTGAAGGATCCAGTGACCTTTCAGGGAGAGGGAGCACAGACATTACTTCCTATTGTCACCTCAGTGTGTTAAGGGAGATCTGGACTTAACCCAAACATGAAACAATGCCCTTTGAATCTTTTGTGATGTGGTTCCTAGTTTTGGTATTTTTCTTCATCCTAAACACTTTGCTATTTGCAAGTATTTCTTGAACCCATTCTCATCTTTAATTACGGAAATCGCAATTCAAGGAGGAATGGCTGAATTTCGGCTCCATTTGGAAGTGGTTTTCCCTTGTTTTCTGGAAGGAGTGTACATTCCTGCCGCGGAAGGTGACACTGGGTATTTTTCCCCAGGCGGGAGAAGACTTGTTTCTGAGGTGTGCCTGAGGGAAAAGGACTCGCACAATTATTTTCTAGGGCAGAAAATCTCCAACAGCAAGGAAAGTAAAACTGTTACAGTTATTAACTCTTGGGTTATTACCGTGAATAATCAATTAGGTTGAGTCATGTGGAATTGCCAATTTTGACAACTTTTGATCTACAAAAAGTAATTTCATGTGGTTCACCCCAATATATTGCCGTATACATGCAAGGAGAGAGATTTTATGTTGTGTGTGTGTTTTTTTTAATGTTTGTCTATTTTTGAGACAGAGAGAGACAGAGTGCGAGCAGGGAAGGGGCAGAGAGTGAGGGAGACACAGAATCTGAAGTAGGCTCCAGGCTCTGAGCTATCAGCATAGAGCCCAACGTGGGTCCCACATTCACAAATTGTGAGATCATGACCTGAGCCAAAGTTGGAAGCTTAACCGACTGAGCCACCCAGGCACCTTGTTGTGTTTGTTCTCAAAATTATCCTTGATCATGGCCCACACCCATTATTGCAGCCTGGTGTCCTTGCCAATGGTAGGCTTCGAAAATTGGCTGATGATATCTTGACTTTGATCATTGGAAGAGAACATGCACTTACATGGTGGGTGGCTAAGAGTGTGCACTTTGGAATGAGACAGTGCTCACCTCATCATTTTATTATTATGAATACGTCATTTGACCTTCTTGGGTTTGTTTCCTCATCTATAAAGTGGAAATATAATAATAGACTGAAATGACCTAATACACACAAAGAAAAACCAACTCAAAGGCCGTGGTATAGCGGGCAGTCAAAAAGTGTCCTTGACCTTGCACTGCTCCATTGAGAATGTGCCATCTCAAGGTCGCAGTCAGTGCTGACTTGGGTGATGGGAAAGACAATCTTTCATGAATCACCCTTGTGGATGCTTCTCTGCCTTTCTGAAGGCCAGAGCCCTCCTTTCCTAAATGTGCTTCTCTCAGCCACTCAGAGTTTACTGACTCCTTTGGGAAAAGCAGGTGGCCTATTTTTAGAATAGCATTGGCTGCTTTCTTAAGCATTTGAGCTAATGCTCACAAGTACTAATCAAAAAAACTTTTTAAGCATTGGCTAAAAGTAAACATGTTGTTTCAGACAATCTTTAAATATCCAAAGGGTCTTTTAGGCTTGGTTTGAGAAGGAGGATAAAAATAGAAGAATATGAATATATATATTTGGGAATAATTTTCTTCGGAGGGAAGTCAGTTCCTCCAAAGTATACATCATAACCTATATAGATAATTGGTAAATGAATCATGTTAGCAAGTTTCACCTTCAGCTTTGAACAGTTTAATGAAATGATGTCATGTCAGGTATTCATACAGTTCACTGTTTAAAGAAGAGGCTCAAAGTGCCTGGGTGGCTCACTTGGTTTAGTGTCCTACTTAAGCTCAAGTCATGATCTCGTGGTTCATGGGTTTGAGCCCCATGTGGGACTCTGTGCTGACAGCTCAGAGCCTGGAGCCTGCTTTGGATTCTGTGTGTGTGTCTCTCTTTCTCTCTGCTCCTCGCCTGCTTGCACTCTGTCTCTGTCTAAGATAAATAAACATTAAAAATTTTTTTAAAAAAGGAGAGGCTCAAATTTCCCATTCTTATGTTCCAAGGTATCAGTGAACTGGCCCTAAGCTCTATTTCTGCCCTAATCTTTCTTGCTCCTTGATATCCCGGATGTTATGGGATAAATTGTATCCTTCCAAAATTCACATGCTGGAACCCTCATCCACTTCAGAATTTAATCAGAATTTAATTATATTTAGAGATAAGGTCTTTAAATTTTTTTTTTTTTTATGTTTTATTTATTTCTAGGAGACAGAGAGAGAGACAGCGTGAGCAGGGGAGGGTCAGAGAGAGAGGGAGTCACAGACTGAAACAGGCTCCAGGCTCTGAGCTGGCAGTCAGCACAGAGCCCGACGCGGGGCTCAAACCCACGAACCGCGAGATCATGACCTAAGCGAAAGTCGGACGCTTAACCGACTAGGCCACCCAGGCGCCCCTAGAGATAAGGTCTTTAAAGAGGTGCTTCTGTTAAGGTCTTTAAGATGGTCCCGAATCCAATCTGACTGGTGTCTAAAGGGGAAATTTCTACACGCAAGGAGGCACCGGAATGCACATGCACAGAAAAAAGATCATGTGAAGAGAAAGCGAGATGGCCACTAAGTCAAGGAGAGAAGCTCAAGGAGAACCAATCCTGTCAAAAGCTTGATCTTGACCTTCCAGGCTCCAGAACTGTGAGGAATACATTTCTGTTGCTTAAGCCATCCAGTGTGTGGTGTTTTGTTATGGTGGCCTGAGCTGACTAACACAGTAGATAGCTAGACCACTCATCAGGTTGCAAATACATGCCAGACTTTCCTCCCTCTCTGATTTTACTGTTACCTGTTTTAGTCCACTTGGATATTACAGAATAATGTCATAGACTTGGCAGGTGGGGAGTGGGCTTATAAACACCAGAAATCTATTTCTCACAGCTTTAGAGGCTGGAAGATCCAAGAGCAAGGCACCAGGAGATACAGTGTCTGGTGAGAGCCTGCTTCTTGGTTCTTAGATGGCCATTTTCTTGCTGTGTCCTCACGTGGTGATGAGGTAAGGGGGGGTTCTCTCGAGTTTCTTCTATAAGGGACCCATTCATGTGAGTTCTACCTTCATGACCTAGTTAGCTCCCAAAGGCCCCACCTCCTAATGCTATCACATTGTGGGTTAATTTTCAACATACGAATTTGTGTGTGTGGAGGAGCACTTATCTATTCTAAACTCACTTTCTTGTATCTCTAGCTGGACAATCCCCCACCCCATGCTTTACACTTTACCCCAGATTTCATTTTTCCCTTGACCTCTTCTTTGATGCCTCCCACCCATCCTTACCTCTCCAGGGTGGAGAAGACTTTCATCCCAAATTCCCTTTGTGCATGTCTATTTTATAATTTTAAATTATGTTACTTTTGAGATACAGACTAGGTTTCAAGAACTTGGGCTGGAGATGAAAAAGATGGAGAGGCCATGGGGTCATCAGAGGCAATCGTGGTTTGTTTTTAGAATGATTGAAGCTTATGCCTGATTTCAGACTGAGAAAATTGTTCGAGTGGCAAAATGAAGGTTGCAGAATTGGAAGGAAATTGAAACTTGCTGGAACCTAGTGTTAAAGGAGACAGAAGAGGTGGTCAAAGAACAGACAGAAGGAGGGGTGGACGTTGAATGAAAAAGGGTTCATATTCTAGCTCTCGAGGGGTGGATGTGGGGAAGAGGCCAATTTTGCTAATGTTGTGGGCTGTTATTTCTTTTTTGTTGTTTTCTGTTTTTAGTGTTTATTTATTTTTGAGACAGAGACAGAGTGTGAGTGGAGGAGGGGCAGAGAGAGAGAGGGAGACCCAGAATCCGAAGTGGGATCCAGGCTCTGAGCAGTACAGAGCCCGACACAGGGCTCGAAACTCACAAACTCACAGGGCTTGAAACACAGGTTTCAACTTGGGTTGAAACCCAAGTTGGATGCTGACTGAGCCACCAGATACCCTTGTGGGTTGTTATTTCCAAAATCATTCAAAGCATGAGCTCAAGCCAGATTCCTGAATCCCTCTATGCATTATGCTGGCTCTGTGACATGGATGGCTTTTCAATTCCATTCAGTCTCTCTTTTTTTTTTTTAAAGTCTATTTATTTATTTTGAGAGAGACAGAGAGAGCGTGAGTAGGGGAGGGGCACAGAGAGACGGAAACAGAGAATCCCAAGCAGGATCTTCACTGTCAGTGTGGAGCCTGATGTGGCGCTAGAACTCAAAACCATGAGATAGTGACCTGAGCTGAAATCAAGAGTCAGGTGCTTAACCGAGTGAGCCATCCAGACACACCATCAATTCCTTTCAGTCTTAGTGTTTCTGCATCTTCAGTGGGCAAAATTGTCATTGTCATCAAAAGATTAAATGGTTAACACATGTAAAGTACTTAGCACAGTACCTAACAATAGTGATAACAGTAACTCCTATTAGTAACGTCAGTGTCCTCCTGACAAAGAACAGATTGCTCCTTGGAGGAAAGAGTGTCCCCTAAGGAATCACAGAGCCTCTCAAAAAGGGAATTTTGGAAGGGATTTTTTACAGAGTTTGGGATTGTGTAAAGTTCTTTGGGGGAGTGTTTAGAGACTTTGCTCTTTACTCCAGGTTGCTGTCAGGAAGTGGGTAAAATTCTGTGATTGGGTATATTCATAGATTTTTTGCAAATTGGCAAATTTTATGTATTTGGTGAGGGAAAAGGCATCACTCCTATGAGCCAGGAGAGGGGGATGTTTGGTCATTTTTGTGCTTGAACAATGCTAATATTCTGGCTGTGTTTGGATATGATAATGGAGTCCTTTTGTTTTTGTCTTGATGTCAATCAAGGCAGTAGCAACACCAAGACTTGGCCGATAAATGCCTGATGACCTTGGTTTCTGTAGGGGCTGTCTGCTGAGAATTTGGTGCTGAGAGACTGAGAGGGATGTTGACTTTTCTTTTTTCCCTCATAATCACTGAAGGAAATCAAAACGGCTGATGGGCAGCAGCAAAGGTCCAGCCAGTCAGGATCACGGATGCGTGTAGGCATCCGTCCAGGATTGTGGGATTCTCTTCCAAGGTGTTTGGCTGCACAGCACAGGTACGGAGAAGGCATATCCCACAATTGACTCTGCCCTGGGGTTACTGAGAGACCAGGACAAAAGGACAGCAGAAATCAAAGTCAAGAGTGCCAGGGAGAACAGCTCTGTTGGTTGGCCATGAGGTATGGGTAGTGCAGTGCACAGAGACAGAATATGAGGAGACTAATCACCAGCACGAAGGTCTTTTAGAAAACTCAGAAGTCCTTCTGAGTAATGAGAACATCTTTGGCAAGAAAGAGTCTAGGACATTGGAAGTGAGAAGGTCGGGGATCGGGGGAGGGAATGGAAGTTCTGCATTGCAGAGCGAACTAGGCAAGTAGACTTGAATTCTCTTTGGGCCACTTTGGATTTGTCAGTCTTCCTGTCTCTTCTAAGACAGGGTCCAGGTGAGGTGACAAATACTCTTCCTCTGTCCACAACGACCCTCATGTTTCCCTCTCCTGATAGGTGGCATTCTCTCATGTTCCATTTTTAGAAGATGTTCCACTTTGGGTGAAGACGATACTTCTGGCACGGACACTGTTTGGCAGTTTGCCATGTGGGCTATGAAGCAGCCTTGTTCCCCCTGCTTCTGAGATTTTCATGATGGAGTGGTTCATTTCTGCTTCCTCTCCCCAGGGCTCTGGCACAAGTTCATGAAGGAGAGACGAGGGCAGAGAAAACCCTTATAAGCACATATTCACAGTTTTTACAAAACTCTGCCTCCTCTCTCAGGGACTAATTGTCTTTGGAATAAACCTCAGAGCCCTTAGAAGGCCACCTCTCAGGACCTCAGAGGGAGTCATCATTGCCTTCCAGGCTGGTCCCACCACAGGATACACAGCGTTCTCCTTTCACCCTGAGCTTCTCCAGAATGTGGCACGGTAGAGTGTTCAAAACAGCCAATGATTGACTGATTGGTTAAATGAGTGAACTAATACTAACATGGCCTGTTACCTGAGCATTGATTTTCAACAGATGTTTTATGGAGCATTAGCTGTTCTTTAGAAGTTTCTTAAAGGCATCCATGCCAGTGAATGAGAACTGTGTCCTCCACATCTTTCTTTACCGGAAGAGCTTAACTTTTTTGTTCTTCCTGATTTTAGCCTGCAAGTAAAATGCATTCAAAGAATCGTTTTGGAATAAGAGAGTGGGAGACACCACTGACTGCATTTAATCATGCAAAATCTGGTCATGATTGATCTTCCCAACTTATTTTCTTGTATTTGTTCACATAAATTCTTTGTCTTGTCTAGCTTATATAATGTGTCTGAGTATGCCATTCCCAGTCTCTACACTTTTGATCACTAGTTTTCCATCCTGCAACTTTAGCTCATGTTGCAAATCTTCCCTGATCCCCATGGCTGGATGTTTTCTTCTTATGATGAATTTCATAGCATTTATTGTCCCTGTATGGCCCACCCTTTATATTGCATGCTTTACTTCTCCAATCAAATAGTTCACTCACTCACTTAGTCATTTAACAAGTATTCATTGGTGCCTGTTATGGACCATGCATATTGCTAGGTATTGGGATTTATAATGAATATCACAGATACCTCTGCCTTCAGAGTATACAGTTGAATGGAAGTTGGGGGTGTCTTAATTAACAGTCAGAGAAGCAGAATTGGTAAGAGATGTATATTAAAGGATTTATTGTAAGGCTCGTATGATTTGAGGGATCAAAAGAAATGTCTGGAAGCCTCAGGGCAGGCCATCAGGATGAGCTCAGTGAAACTCTCAGATTCAAGCTGAAACTGTGCTCATGGGTAGAATTTTTCCTGAGAGACCTCAGTTCTGCTCTTATGATCTTTAAACTTATTGAATCAGGTCCATTCATATTATTTAAGAAAGAATTCTTTACTTAAAGTTAGCTGGTTATGCACTTTAATCATCTCTACCAAATACCATGATAGCAACCTTCATAGCAAGTGTTTGAATAACTGCGGACTATGGCCTAAGTTGACAGATAAAACTGACCATCACAGGGCAAAACATTAAAGAAATCACTTAGGGACGACTTGTGGCTCAGTCGGTTACATGTCCAACTCTTGATTTCAGCTCAGGTCATAATCTCACAGTTTCTTGAGTTTGAGCCCCTCATTGGGCTCTGCCCTGGCAGTACGGAGCCTGCTTGGGATTCTCTGTCTCTCTCTCCCTCTCTGACCCTCTTCTGCTCACGTGCTCTCTCTCTCTGTCAAGATAAATAAATAAATTTAAAAAAAAAGAAATCACGTGAAAATATCATGATAAGTTTCAGGAAGGAGAAAAGCTTTTCTATTGTCCTGTTTGCTGGATATTCAGAATTAAATTTAATGTACAATTTTAAGATGTAAGAGACTTAATTTATCCCAGGAGTTTAATGCAGCTATCAAATTCATTGAGTCTCTTGATGAAAGATACTAATACCTAAACCCTAATATCGACCAATTAAATTGAAATTTCTGGGAGTTAGGGCTCTGGCATAGGCATTTTGGAAAGGTACTTCTAGGTAATTCTAACATGTAGTCAGAGTTGAGGACAACTGTTCTAATGAATTTGAATTTTGTAGTTGTCCACCTTTATACATGTTTTGATATTGAAATAAGCTTTTCATTATCCTTGGAAGCAAATACCTATATAAATTAGAAATAAGGAATTATTTTAGTTAAAAGTATGTGGGCTTATTGAAGCCACTGAGATAATTGAAGTTATTTCCCTGGATTGTACACCTATCATGGGCAATTACTCTGTATTAGTTAATCATCAATTAGGATAGATAAAGTTAAGCTGCAATTACAAAAAAAGAAAGGTCCCTCAATTCTCAAGAGGTTAATAAACAGAAATTTACTTTTCACTTATGCAAACTCTGCAATGGGTCTAGGCAACTGTTCAGGGCAGGCGTTCTCTCTGGATAGCTCATTAGTAAGATCTAGTTGATTTGCTTTAGTATCTCTAGATTTAGCTCAATAACTGGTACATCATAAGAGCTTACTGGATATTCAAGGCATTCACATTCTCATTTTCTTTTCTTTTAGATATTGTGTGTGATTTTGTGTATGTGTATGTAGTCGATCTACTTTTTTCCTCTCCAGGCAGGTGCTTCTCAGCCCACTAGCTCTGTAGGTCTACAGCTCCCCAAGTTCATGGCTCCTGGGAGTGGAAGAACAGACACCTATAACCATGAGATCTTGGTGCTCCCAACTGCAGTGACGTCATCAGTGAAGAGAAGCTCCCTGTGACACTCGACCTTCATCTTTTCAGACTTTCTTTTTTAGACCAAATAAAAAGGCAAGAAACCTTTCAGAAAATGCCCCTAAAAAGTCTATTTACAATGAACCTGACTAGGTTCTGTGGAGAATCAGTAATGCAGTTCCAGGATTACTTCCAGATAAATCTCCCTGGCTAGCACGGTCACCACACATCCCAGACCTGAAGATTTGAGGCCTGACTGGAAAGGTCCTGTAGTCAGGGCCTCTCAAGAATCTTCTGCATTTCCCAGCCCTTCCTGTGTGAGATGTAGCTAACTTGTTAGAGAGGTTCACTAGCAGACTTCCAGAGGCTGAACTTTCCATGAACATCTCTCCAGGACAAATAAAAATGGGAACATTTCTATAGCAGAGCAGCACTGGGGAAGATGCATCTCTATCCAGATGTTAAATTTTCTTTGGAAATATTTGCTTTGTATTTAGATTTCATACATTTTCAGTTGAAAAGTTAGGCTCACATGCCTGAATTGTTCCACTGTATGTGAAAGTTGCCCAATAACTAAATTGAAAACCAAATAATCGTTTTCCTTTCATAGTCCACCCATGTTGACAGGCCCAGTTCATCTTTATTAGAAGAACTGATTTGGTTTTGAAGCAAAAGTATCTGTTTCAAAATTACATTTGTCCAAGTTTTAACTAAATTCATTAATCCTGCTATCAATCTTTATTATTGACTTCAAATTAATAAGTAAACTCAACACTTCACTTCCTCAGTTACATCACCCACGTTTCAAATACTCAATAGCCATGAATGACTCGTGGCTCCATAGTGGGGAGTGCAGGTATTGAAGATGTCATCTCTGAAGAAAGCAATCAGATGGATTTATGACAGTTATTCTATAGCCAAGTTAAGGCAGAGGCCAAGGTCAAGCTGGTTAATAGTATTTACTTTTCCTTGGTCTGTCTTGGAAGTCTTACATTTTATGGGTAGACTGACTTTAGTTTGTCTTGAGCCATGGGCAGTCCAAGGGCTTGCAACAATTACTCAGTGTTTTTGTGTGGGAGACGTTCTAAATATTTGTTGAGAGATTGCCAACTGCATTTACTGCTTATTTGACACTTAACTTGTTTTACCTTGAGATAATTTTTTAACGTCCATTCAAAGAAAAGGAAGATAGAAGTACTTACTAACTTTTCCAATTTGCTGCATAAACATGCTTTTTTTGCATAAATTTAGTTTTGCCATTTCTAAATGACACCACCCAAAAGCAAATTAAAGCAAGACCAATGAAGCATTCTAAGTGATCTTTGAACTTTGCCCTCCTGACTTTGTGTTTTGGCCTAGCTCACGTCATTTTGATGTAATCAATTTGGAAATTATGTTAAAGAGAAGCTTAGTGTATATTCAAAGAAATGTTCAGCCTGAGGTGGTTCTTTTTTCAGATAGCTAGTCTGACAAATGTGAAGTTTTTATTTTTAAATATAATTTAAATACTTAACTTTATCAAAACACAGTGACATGTGTTACCGTGTGGAAATGCATCTCTTAAAGGAAGCTGCTTGAAATTACTTCAGCAATCTCTTTTGATAAATCCTCAGTTGCTTGTGTATATTATTAAAAGATTAGCCAACAGGAAAGAGATAATTTTATCTGGGTTAAAGTCTTTAGTTTTAACATAAGGAAGACAAATAAATAACAGGATTTTTAGAGACAGCCTGGTCTGACCCATGAGACATCACAGAGCCTTAGTAGTGATTGTTCTTTTGTGCTGGGTCTCAGATTAAAGTCTCCATCTTGAAGCAATGGATTCATGAATTGCTGTTTACGCTTCCGCATGGGCCATTGTGTATCAAGAACTAACATTTCTTCATAGGAAATATCAAATGTATATATAGACACATGCATACACACAAATACTTCATGTAATTATAAAATTGAACGTAATAAAAGAGAAAGATCTCATTGGCTACAATAAAAGAGAAGGAAAGTAGGTAAAGAGAACTTCTAGTCTTTGGGTATTGTAGTTTTAGGTATACAAGAATGATTTTCTGGGGACCATGTGCTTGGGTTTGGTGTTCCCAGGAATGCCTGACTACAGTGATGTTTAGGTATTTGTTTAACAATTCAAGTGGCATTCAAATTAAATCTGTCAGGCAGCTATGTCCATAGTCAAAGGATTAAGCTATTCTTACAGGGCCCTTAGAGGATATTTTATGTGGGGCTGGGAAAGTTAACATTTCCATACTGCTTTCGCTTGAGCCTAATGGTCTTCAGATTTTCTCTCTTGGTGTTCATATTGAGATCTGAACTGTGAGGCACATATAAACCAGTCATAATCCTATTTATTACCAGAAAAGGATCCTCAGATGTCAGGCTTTGACTCTAACATATTTTTCTTTTTTACAAGAATAATTGATGAGAGTTGAAACATCTATAGGCCAGGTTTCTTCAAAAAGGCCAGTTGTTTTCCATGAAAGAAAATATATTTTCAGACCAGGAATGGCAAGGGGCTTGAGTGACTGAAGCGCCCCCACCATTGCCAAAAGCCCTTTTAACTAAACACAAATGATCTATAAAACCAGTATGTTTTCACTGTAAGATAAGATTTTTTTCCTACTAAGCTGTACCTCCTATGTGGAAATGCAGGAGCCGTCAGTGTTTGCATGCTCAAATGAATATCTGTTATAAAATATGTTTTTTTCCTAAGCACAACTGAGTATCTGTTATAAAATACATTTTTTCCTAAGCCCACTTTAACAATTTCCAATATAAGAAAATATTCTTTGAGCTCAGAGTTTTGATAATTGAGAACATTTTGGGAGAGGTTAATTTGCAAGTGTACTTATGAGTATTTAAATTAGATTCTGATTTTAAACTTGGCATACTGATTCTGAATAATTATTTCCGGGAAAGCTGGACTAGCATCAGCATGTGGTACAGTCGAGATAAGTAAATGCACTATTGTTCTAGGAAGGTCTGTTCTGTGAGTTCTGTTTCCACAAGTGATTATTAATAAATATGTCTGAACTGGTCAGAGTGAGAATGCAGGGGATAATTATATTCATATTTTGGTATTTATGTCTTCTCCAAATAATAAAGCTTTTTGATCAATTATGCTTACCACATGTGTATTACAAGAATCCAAGAATGACCTGCTTTGAGGATATGGAAGAATGATCTTTTCCCTTGGTTATTAAATAAGAATGAAATTTATTAGCTAATTATTCCAAGTCTGTTTCCTTTAACTTTGGAATGGTGAGACCAGATAAATCATGGTTCCCAGCCTGGTGCATTAGTTTTCTGAAAAAGGAGTGAGGAGAAGGCTTACATTTCCATTGCTTTATTCAATAGTGATGCTGATTTCCAGGACATCTCTTATCCAAATGTTCTAGATCTTCTTTCATCACAGTCCTAAGTGGATAAAGCTGTACTTGGGATTTAGATATATTTTTTTAAGTTGTTGCTGCTGAGGGAAGGGAAAAGTAAAGATGTTTACATTTATCATAAAAGACCTAATATGCTCCAAGTAATTTGTAATGGTGGTCATTTTCAAGCTTCACAAACTTCCTGGAATGTACGAAGCCAAGTAACTAACCCAATGTACCCCCACCAGTGATGACAGAGCATGAATTTGAACCCTAAAAGGTCTGCTTCTTAAAAATTCTTGCGAATTTTCCAATACACCTCCATTAATTAAGAATTTCCCCGTATTTGGATATTCAATGTATATAGATCTTTAGATCCTAAAAAGTGTGTATATGTGTGTGTATGTGTATATATGTGTATAGATACATGCACACATAGATACATATCCTGGAAGTATTTCTTGCGAGCTGAATTTACTTAAGGTATTTTTTTCTGGATTGCTTTGAATATGTCCTTGAATTTGAAGGGAACTACCCACCCTACAAATATGCCTACTTGGTACTAGTTACTAAGGAGAGGTCACAGACTGGTTTCCCAGATGGTTTCCTGCTTATACTCCTGTGTCTTATATAGTTTCCTAAGAAATTGATTCCTTCAGCTTTTGTCTGCAGACCTGTCTTCCACGGGCCTTAGATACCCGATCATGGGAAATGTTGTTGGGGGCAGATATACTATTCTCTATTATCATTCCAGTCTACCCATAAACCCCTCTCTCCTTGCAAATCATCTCTGCTGAAATCAGAGTCCTACTGGGAAAACCACAGCATCAGGTCTGCTCAGACGTGCTTCAATCTCTCCAGTTGCTGTATGTCTAATATATCATCAAGGAAAGGTTCAAACATGTTTGGAGTAGCATTTTATTTAGAAGTTATGCTTGGAATGTATTCTATCATGAGTTTTCATCTTCCAACTCCCACTCAATATTTCCATCTAGCTTTATACATGTTATTCAAAATTTAGCATATCTATCACCGGGGAGCTTGTTAAACGCAGAATTCTGGACTTTACCTCAGACACACGGAATGCGAATCTGTATTCCTATTGATAATCCCACTATTAAACACGATATCAGCTGAATTGTATGCATTGTAGAATTTGAGAAGCTCTGATCTCCATTAGTCTACCATTTCCTGAATTTAGGCTTTAGATGGGTCAAGACGGAAAGATGTCTCAGACATCTGTTTGTGAAAGCGAGCAAAAATTCTCCGTAGAAGGTTTCATTATCATAGGCCTAAAATTATATATACAAATAGTTTTCAAATAAAATATTCAGCATGCTATCAAAAACACCAGGTGCACAATGAACCAAGATGACATAAGTGCGATCTATCGACAATAGCAATAGATCCAACATGACTTCAGATCTAAGAATTATCAGACGTAAACCATAAAACAATTATACTTATTATGTACAAAGAAATATTTGTTTTTTTTTAAATAAAACTTGGAAATATCTGTAAGGAGTAAGAAGCTATGAAAAGTGGCAAAACAGATTTTAAAAACCCCAGAACTTCTACAACTAAAAAGCAGTGACTGAAATTTAAACACAATGAATGAGTTTAACAGAAGACTTGGCTGAAGAGAGAATTTTTAAACTGAAAGGTATGTCAGAATAAATGATGTAGCATGAAGAGACACTAAGAATGTATGAGAAACAAAAGGTGTAACATGTTTAATGAGATAGGGAGATAAGGAAAGTAGGATAAGATGGAATGGTACAGAAATAGCAATTGCTGAGAATTTTCGGGAACTGTTTATGACACAAACCACAGATTCAAGAAGTTTATTAGGTCCAAAATATAACTTTAAAATTGGTATATTTAGATATATAGTAGCTAAAACACATCAAAGAAACACCTTAAGCTTATCCTTGAAGGAATAAAGGCAAATCTCCTTGGTACCATGCAGTATAACAAACCACTCAGTGGCACATTGCAATTTTATTATGTTAAAAAGAATTCTATGGTTTAGGAATTCAGATAGTACACAGCAGGAATGGAAGGTGATTAAATACATGTTTCATTCTCAACACTCATTCCAAAATATAGAGTTCTATATTCTTATGGAGTTGAGATAGAGGACTGGGAAAATATAGAGAATCAGGAAGTGTAAATGCAGAAGTATGACATAAAAGTTTCCTTTAAAAAAATCTTATGTTCTCCAAGCTCCTAGCAACGCTACTTCAAGCTATGTTGACCACCCTCAATTATAGGCTCTATTCATGGGTCCATGAACTTGACACTTGAGAGCTTCCCCTCAGGTGAGTATATGCCAAATATGCTTTGACCAGATGAAAACTAGATTTATAAATACTTCAGCCTGTTTTAACTCTACCTCTGCAGACTTATATATGTCATTTTTCAAGCAAGCATCAACTGGGGTGACCTTACCAAAATAGAGCCTAGGATTCAGAAATAATAATGACACTATCCCTTGAACAGCACCTTGCTGTTTACAAAACATGTTTGCAAATGTTGTTAAACCAAATACCACAACACTGTATGGAAAGTATATGATTCTCATTTTACAGATGAATAAACTGAGTTTCAGAAATCTTAATGATTTCCTCAGAGATACACAGGTGTGGTAGATGATACACAGGGCTAGATTCCTTTATCTCAAATCTTCACTCTTTTGGCTGTTGCTCTTTCTTATTGTGAACAAAGCAGACATTACTAGAAGTCTCCAACTTATCAAAGCATGACTTGAATCACAGAATCCACATTATGTTTTAAGCTACTCTGTGTATCTGTAATGATTGTAATAGCTTGTCTAAATTCAAAATAGTAGAATAATACAAAATACAAGTAACCTACTTTCAAAATGAATGTGCAAAAAACACCATGTTTCTTGAATGAATCCTACATCTTAGTTCATGGACTTCTATGTTTTGGCTCCAACTGCTTTCAAATCATAAATCCTCCCATTTTCCATGCTGTTTCCTGCACTGCCTTGGCTTTGAGACCCATCCCATTGCCTACCCTCTTCTTTTTGCTTAGAAATCTTTTTCCAACATGTCTTCCATTTCTGCTTTTCCAAACTTGATCTGTGCTTTACAGCACAGGTCATGTGGAACCTCAAAGCCACTATTCCTTAGCAGAGCCCTCAAGCTTTCTCACTGTAACTCTATTCCTGTCCAGTACTATCTCACTGTCTCCGAATGTGTGTGTGATCACAGAAAGGCAGAGGGGGGCACTGAGGTTCTCTGGAGTTGCCTCAGTTCAGGCTGATATAACAGAATACGATGACAAGGGGCTGAAACAACAAACATTTGTTTCTCAATAGTTCTGGAGGCTGGGAAGCCTGATATCAAGGCATCAACAGATCTGGCATGCCTCCTGGTGTGCATATGGCCATCTTCTTGTTATATACTCACAAGAAATCCTCTCTCTTGGTTGCCACTGTTTCTCTGGCCAAAATTGACATCTAGAAATGGGAAGAACACAGCTTCTTAAGACTTTTCAGTCATCTTCATTTGCTCCCAGCTGCATGATTAACGGGACCCTCTGCCTCTCTCTTTCTTCTTGGGCAGAGGGCATTTTTTCCTTCTTCTTCTTGAAATCAGAGGGAACACCAAAACATCCCTTATGTAAGGGATTCTGGTTTGTTTACTTTTTTGATTGGCTGCCTGTTTAGACAGCAGCCTTGATTAGTCTTTTACTTTAAGCACATCCAAGTGGAGAATAAAATTCCAGAGAGAAGGCAGAGCTGAGATGAAGAGAGAAGAGGGACAGATTTGGGGCAGGCAAGATTGTCATGGTTCGCCATGATGAGTTTGCCTTAGCTTACTCTGGACATTATGGTAGGTAGCTGTGCCGTAGTTGTTTTGCAGGTACACTCTTCAAGAGAGGTGTCTGTTAGGTATTGGGAACCAGGAGTAAGAGACTTGGATGGGGGAGGGGGAGAGAGAGAAAGAGAGAAGTTAGGGAATGGGGGTGGGTCATTGGGCTGCAGGAAGAAAAGGCAAAGCTGGAGTTGTGTCTCCTCCTTCAGAGAAATGAAGGATCCCATGGGGCCCTCCAAAATACTCACACCCTTATCCTTTGGGAAGAATAGATGTTTGCGCTCCTGCTTCAAGAAAAGGGGGCATGACCAATTAGGTGATATTAACTGGAGAAGCAATCACAGTCAACAGAGAATTGCAGTTGCACTTTCAAATAGAGAAAGAAACATTTGCTCTGTTTCCTGTCCCTCCTCCCACTGCCCAACACTGAGAGAGATAGAACCAGAAAAGGTGGGGGGGGGGAAGACAAAAATAGCAGACTCTGTCCCCCTTCCCATTTCAAATTCCTCAGGCCACAGCCTGGCTGGTGCTCAACGGAAAGGGAACGAGAGCTTTTAGATCGCATGTAAGTGCCAGGCTGTAAATCGAATTAGACTGGCGGGAGATTTTAGTCATAAAAGCACCCACAAACTACAGGGTATGCCCTAGATCCATAATTGGGTGGCAAAAAGAAATTTGAGCAAATGCAGTTGGCCTAATAGTTAAATTTAAAAATGTACCATGTTTTTGTTTGCCTCATGCAATTCAGGTTGTTTATTAAACCATTTACATTTGCAAGTTGCCTGCTAAAAGCAGCCAGGGGAATGCCTGCCTGTTTAATTTTTGTTGGGGGTTGGAGAGAGAGAGAGAGAGAGAGAGAGAGCCCTCTGTATAATTCCTTCCCTTCAGTTTGGGCAGATTCAGATGCATGCCCACCCCAGAGCTGATAAGTATTTCAGTATGAGAAGGCTGGGCTCTGTCTCTTGGGACGGGCTCTGTCTAGACTGCATGCGTTGAGATAAAGTCAGTTTCTCCTGCATCACGTGGGTTAGGTGGATTTCTACGTGAAATCAGATGAGGAGGAATGGGAGACAGGAGGCTGCTGATGAGGCCACCCAGACTCTACTACATGGGGGCCACCATATGTGATAATCATCTGCTTCCGTCTTGGCAATGACCCTTGTGGCCCTGGCAGTGTTGACCAATTTCCTTTGGGCTGCTCCATGCCAAGAATCTCCATTCCCCACAGTCAGTGAGAGTCACTCATGCCCAGATAGGGAAAGGACAGGTGTCACTTTCAGGATGTAATAGGTGCCAAACAGGCTTGTGTGCTGTGGTGACTTCATCATCCCTAACCTCTTCCCACCATGCTACCTCTCAGACCCATCATGACTGAATGTTGGCAATTTGTTACTTTGAAAATGTCCTCCTTTTAATGTTTTCTTTTTTTCTTGCTGCCTCCTAGAGTCAAGCTCTAAAAACAGAATTTAAAATTTACCTCCCAGTGTGTCTGAGATGTTTATTCTTTCCATTCTGAATCTTTGGCTGGCGTGCATTTCCTTTGGCTTCCATTGAATGATTCTGCCCTTTGGCTGGCTGTTTAACTTTCATTTCGAACAGATAAATGGTACAGCATTCATTATTGGTTAAGAATGTTTAATATAATGCAGCATTTTAAAAGGTTAAATATAATATAACATTTGAAAAATGCTTCTAAAAGCATCATGAGAAAAGCCAACACATTTTTTTTCTTGATGGAGACAATTTTATTGTGATTTTAAAGTTTTGCAAAACACTTTATAACCTAATATTTGTCCAGATTGAGGATAACTTTCCATTTTGCATTCTCATAAAGCATTACCTGGAGTCAGCTATTGTGAATGATCTAGAAGTATCCCTGCATGGGGGTATTCTCAAACAGTTATCTTAGCCTTATAAATAGTCATCAACTCCACTTTCCCCGCCCTCATTGCTGTCAAAGAAACACAGAGTTCTGTTCATTGTTCTTCCTCTATTTTTGGGAGAGTGATGGTGTAGTTGAGAAAATACGTGACTGAACTGATAAAGGATGATTAGTGGTTTGTGATTCTGCTTCTTTTTCCCTCTGTGTGGTCTACCCTTTGACCTCTCTCACCTCTTGTGCCTCCAATTTATGACAATTTATTTATTTATTTTTTTAACATTTATTTATTTTTGAGAGACAGAGAGAGACAGAGCATGAGTGAGGGAGGGGCAAAGAGAGAGGGAGACACAGAATCTGAAGCAGGCTCCCAGCTCTAAGCTGTCAGCACACAGCCCAATGCGGGTCTCAAACCCACAAACTGTGAGATCATGACCTGAGCTGAAGTCGGACGCTTAACTGACTGAGCCACCCAGCTGCCCCTATGCCAATTTAAAATGAATCCTACTCTGCCCAGTTTCGTTCTGTGACTTTAAGCAAGCTATTTACTCTTGCCATGTTCCAGATTCTTGAATAACGAAGTCATAATAATAAAACCTACCTCAGTGGGCTGTTGTGGAGATTGAACAAGTTAGTACATATAAAACACTTAAAATACTCTCTGCCACATATAGAGCAAGTGGTCAATAATGGTCAGAGGGTGTTGTTGTTACTTTTCTTCTTAGTCTTGATACCTTGATTAGGTCCCTTCACCATTTTGAATCTCAATAACCTTACCTACAAAATCGGGTCCATAACTTTTTCCTATGTAAATGAATTATATGGACCTGAAGAAGGAACATGAGGGAGAAATCATTAGTCAAATGTTGACTAATTAACACCAGGGAGCTTCTGGACCAGGCTATCCTCTATTTTCAGAATCATTAGAAGCTGGCCATGCTTGGATTTGTCAGACGCTCATTAGCAGATGTCACTATCTTCCAGCTTAAGGGCTTGCCAAAGCGTCCATGCCGAGTTGGGAAAATTCATTTTCTTCCAGGAATAAATTCATTTATTTGTGTATGTTATTTATTCGTCAATCAGAAGAGTTCTGCTGATGACAGTATTGTCCTTGACATTCTGAAAGACAGGGCTCCCTGCCCCAGGCAAGAGTGTACTTCTGTATCACCAAGCCACGTGCTCATGCAGGGCAACAGAACGCCACATGCAGGGATATCAAGAGTTGAAGGAAGTTCAGAAAATGGCCGGAGAGAATGTTTGGGGATCTCAGATGAAGGCAGAAAAATATACAGCCCATCAGACATGGAGGCGAGAGAAGAAACCACCAAAGAGCAGGGATCCTTGGCTCCCTGCACAGTCTGCTCTTTGGAATGGTTAACTCTTGTTTCAACCATCACCCACTAGAGCATGTGGCTATGCTGCCATGGTAACAAGCCAGTTCAAGCTCTCTCAGTTGCTGAAGTGTAGACTTCCAGCACTGTTCGCTATTGCCATATGTCTTCCCCATATTGTACTTTTGTTTTGGCTGGTCACCTGTGTCCCTCACTAGAATGGAAATCCTAAATTGCTGACCCCATTGTCTCTTCCCTGTTGCATTTTCATGGGTCAATGGAAACAGTGTTTGTGTCTGGCGCCAAAGAAATGTTCAGAGAATGAACTAAATGTGAACGCTTATCAGAATGCCAGGCATTGTACTGAATTCCTTTTCTTGGCTCTTGTTTCTGAAAATTGGTTACTGGACTGTCAAGAAATGCTTAAGTAATGGTTGTTAAGCTTACAGCTTCCCATTTCTTCAGAGGGGTACATGGCAGGGCTGTTGTAATTGGTGCACTTTTGAATGGCATTTTTATGGTAAAGAGAAATTTACTGTCTTAACCATTGTTATTGGTTTCAACGCCGCCACCACTGGTTTTATTAAGCGATAGTTGACATACTGCTCTGTGTAAGTTTCAACTGTAGAGCTTAATGATTCAGCTTACATAGATTGTGAAATGATTGCCACATAAGCTTAGTTAACATCCATCAGATAGAAGGAAAAGGAAAAGAAAAAGAAAAAGAAAGGTGTTTTTCTTCATGCTATAAGCTCCTGGGATCTACTTTCTCTGCAACCGTCCTGGGGGTCCTACAAGAGCGTTAGCTGTATTCATCGTGTTGTGCGTTATATCCCTAGTTCATGTTTATCTCGTAACTGGAAGTTGGTACATTTTAACCCCTTTCCTCCAATGCCCCCTCCTTCCAACCCTCACCTCTGGTGACCACAAATCTGATCTCTCTCTTGTTTTTTATTATTAGCTTTTTTGTTTTGCTTTTTTTTTGTTTTGTTTTGTTTTGACGATTCCACATGCAAGTGAGACCATATGGTGTTTGCCTTTTTTTGTCTCACAATGCCCTCAAGTTTTCACCATATTGTTGCAAATGGCAGGATTTCCTTCTTTTTGTGGCTGAATATTGTTCCTTTTCTGGATGTATTTTTAATCAAAAGTAATGCATTTAATCTTTCTTGAGTGGCAGGTAGCTAGAACTGCTCTCTTTTTTTTCCCAGCAAATGTTGATGAAGGAAAAACAAATGTGTGTGGTTTGACTGGAGGGTGGACATCAGAACTTCAGCCCCTGGCAGGTGAGAAACAATGAGAAGAAACTCTTGTTGCTGCATGGAAACCTCCTTAGAAGTCATGAATGGGGCCAAGGTTTTGACTGAAGCTTAAAGAAGCTCATGTGGACATGTATCTTGTCATATATTAACCATGACCTATGTTATATATGTTATATAAACTCTACTGGAATTAGAGTTTTCTCAGTTTTCTTGAAGAGTTACATTGGTTTCTTTCCCCCTTACCTCCTTTCCCTATTTCTTTCTTTCCTTCTCTGTTCCTTTCTTCTTCCCTCCCTCCCTTCTCTCTTTCTTTCCATTCCTTTCCTTTCCTTTCCTTTCCTTTCCTTTCCTTTCCTTTCCTTTCCTTTCCTTTCCTTTCCTTTCCTCTTCTCCTCTTTCTTTTTCTCCTTTGTTCCTTCCTTCTTTCCTTCTTTCATTTCTCTCTCTTTCTTTCTTTCTTTCTTTCTTTCTTTCTTTCTTTCTTTCTTTCTTTCTTTCTTTCTTTCCCTTTCTTCTCCCTCCTTCCCTTTCTTCCTTCCTTGATTAGGACATATTCTAAACAAAAAATGCCTTTAAAATAGTATTCTTTTTAATCAGAATCTGACCCCTTCGACATGCTTTCCTCACAAATACATGAGCTCCTAGAAGGAAGCGGTTATTTAAACAAATATGTAGTGAGAATCTGTTTGGTACTAAGTTAGATTAGGCACTAGAGGGAGGATCTGGAGAGTGATACTGAATGAACAAGACGTGGGTTCTATTTTCTAAAGATGTAGAGTCTAGGGCAGGATTATGAAAATGGCATGCACCATCCTCCCAAAACTGTATAGGTAATCCCTGAATTTTACATAGGTTTCCCTTAGATTTTCAAAAGAGCCTATAGCACAAAAATGTTCAGAATCATAACTACATTTTTCTTTGTCCTTCTGAATACTCTCGAACTTTTCCTTTCCTCTTTTTTTTAACATTTAAAAAACCATTTGTTTATTTATTTTGAGAGAGAGAGAAAGCAAGAACACGAGCGTGCATGAGCAGGGCAGGGGAAGAGAGAGGGAGAGAGAGAATCCTAAGCAGGCTGTCAGCATAGAGCCCAATACAAGGCTCAGCCTCAAGAACCGTGAGATCATGACCTGAGCTGAACTCCAGAGTCAGACGCTTAATTGACTGAAACACCCGGGCATCCCTCCCTCAATTCTTTATCCAAAATTGTTCAAAACCTGATTTCTCTGCATCTTGCTCTAAGCAATCAGGAAACAAAGATACAATCTACTGCTTGAGGTCTAATCTTAATTTCCCCAAGACACCAAATTCTATAGAATAACTGGTTTTTTCCTCAGGGGAATACGACATTTTCCTTTCTCTCTGCCAAACAGCAATTTATAGAATGTTACAGTGGGAAGTGATTTCTTATATCATGTTATCTGCATACTTTATCTGCTACATTAAAAAGCAAAGGAAAACAAAATGTTTCAGAAAAAACTTATATGCTGGAGGGCACAGGCAGCTGGGGCTGTAAATGACTGCTTTCTTATATATACTTGCACTTAAGTTTTAAAAGAAGATTCTGATGTCAAATGAAGGTAGAAGGAAATAACTGATCTAATTTATTAAGGCTTTATTAGACATTTCTAAGGCTTTTGTAAAAGGTCGACATGTGGCCTCATTGCCTTTATCACTAACTATGTTGCTAGACTTAAAATACTTGTCTTGGTGCTTGAAATAGCAGGTGAGAGTAACCTTCACACATGGCACACATAGCCATGAAGAAGATTCCAGTGCGCTCCAAACTAGAGGCTGTCCTGGTTTTATCCACCTTCATTTTGTTTCAACAGATGACGATTCATCCCACTTTCCTCTGTAAGAAACAAAAATCTTGCTCCTACCTGATCTGTGTCTCAAACTGTCATTTTTGATGTGGCCAAAGAAGGATGTGTTTTGTGTTTATAAAGATTTGAGGCGGACTAGTATTTAAAAAAAAAAAAGGTGATAACTGGTACTGGCGAGGATGTGGAGAAAAGGGGATGGGAATGCAACTTGCTGCAGCCACTGTGGGAATTAGTATAGAGGGTCCTCAAAAAACTAACACTAGAAATGCCAAATGATACAATAATTCCACTATTGGGAATTCGCACATACACAAAATGAAATAACTAATTCTGAAAGATATAAGTAAGTCTATGTTTATTGTAGTAGCATTATTTATCATAGCTGAGAGATGGAAGCAACCTAAGTGTCCACTGATAGATGAATGGATAAAGAAATTGTGGTATACATGTGATGGAATATTATTCAGCCATTAAAAAGAATGTGATCTTGCCATTTGTGATAGCATGGATGGGCCAAGAGAGTATTATGCTGATTGAAATAAGTCACACTGAAAAAGACAAATACCATCTGCTTTTACTTTTATGTGGCATGTAACGAAACAACAAACAAGCAGAAACAGGTTGATAAATACAGAGAATGAACTAGTGGTTGCCAGAGAGGAGGTTGGCGGGGCAGAGGGTAGTTATGGGCATGAGAGCTATAGCATAAGGAATAGTCAATAATATTGTAGGGTGCTTGGGTGGTTCAGTTGGTTAAGCGTCCGACTTTGGCTCAGGTCGTGATCTCACAGTTTATGAGTTCAAGCCCTGCATGGGGTTCTGTGCTGACAGCACGGAGCCTGGAGCCCACTCGAGTTCTGCCTCTCTCCCTCTCTCTCTTTGCTCCTCCCGCCCCTGCTCACACTCTTTCTCTCCTTAAAAATAAACATTAAAATAATAATAATAATAATAATATTGTATGGTGGCAGATGGTGTCATTGAATAATATATAGAATTGCTGAATCACTGTGTTGTGCACCTGAAACTAATATACTCTTGTAGGTCAACTACATGTCAATAAAATAAAAAAATGAATTAAAAAAAAAGACTTGGGCCAGGTGTTCAGCCCAGGGACCACACAATCTGCCAGGAAACAATCTTTACACCTGTGCTCTGCGGTGCTTAGAGCGTCCTGGTAGAATCTGGATTCCCTGCCACATTCTGGGTTGGAAACAAGGGGCAGCAAAGAGTAAAGCAGTTAAATGGGACAGAGTTCATCAATCTGTGAACTGCAGTGAGAATCTTCCCAAGGCAAATAAATAACTATTGATAAGAATTTAATGAACGGACATTTCTGAAGGACAGAAGGGGAGTAAAGAGGAAAGAGACTCGAAAACTGAAAAGAAGCATGTGATACTGGATATGAGACTTTAATGAGGGGGCATTTTTAAGGGGGATATTTCAGGAAATGGAAAATTTAGATGGCCAATGGATTCATGCAGCAATACAGGAGATAACATTTTGTTGGCTTTTTTAGAGTACCATTTTTGCTGATGCGAGGGAGGTTCATATTTTTTCCCCTGTCCACTGCATTCAAACCTGTCTATGCTCTACTGGCTTCTAAGTTGTGCTGATTATGTCCTGAACATCACTTAAATTCATCCCAATACCATGAGAACATTCTCAGTTCAGCAAATGTTCTCGTGCGCTAAAATAAAAGGCAGTTGTTTTTAAATAGAAAGTTCTACTTGCTTAAGTCCGAAAGTAATTCCATAAAAAATCTTGAGAAGTTTAATATAGCAGGTGGCATTCTCTGGTAAGCTAAGGAGAACCTTATGGTAGAACTGTGTTTCTAGAATTAGTGGTTGAACATCATTAGTTGGAAACCAAAGTTATCCATGGCCTATTAGCTTTTTCCATGGACCAGGATTTGTGGGAGGGATTAGGGAGGAGCCCATGGATGAGTCAGAGGTGCCCCTGCCCCCCAGGAGCTTACAATCATGGCCACACAGAAATGCAGGTATTCTACCTATTGCGCTAGAATCAGGTGGTGGTATTTGCTTGTACAGGAAAGGGTGTCAGGAGACCTTGGTTGCTCAAGCCCTTGCAGATTCCTAAAAGAGGCCTGTTTTCAGGTCATGCCTTTGGCTGGTTCCGAGTCCTGGGCCTTGGACTCCTGGATACCTCCTGAGTTACTTCAGACAAGGGCCCATCAAATTCCCATTCTTCGCCTCATAAATGATTAGGAGAACTGCTTGTACCCACTGATCAACTGGTTCAAGGTGTGTGGTCACCAAATTCAGTTAAGCTTCTCCCCTTTCCCCAGGCCCTTGAACGCTGCTGGGTCCTCAGCCTGATGCAGCACACAGCCCTCCCCCAAAAGTGCGTCCTGAAGACAGGCTGAGTTCAGGACACAACGGGCTCTCCTCTCCTCTCCCACCACACCACCTCTGCCGGGTGGGCTCATCCATCCCACTCTCCACACCGGGCCCTTTCTCCATCATTCTCACTATAAAAGAAAACTCCCTTTTGCTTCACGTTGAGACACTCGGAGTTGTCACAGCTGGAACCCTCTCACTGTTACCATAGTGCCTGTCCCCACCTGCAACAGCTCCTCTCTCCTTCTTATTTTAATCCTTTCAAATAAAATCTCTCCTTGCCACTGGCCAGAGTTGGTTGATTTTTTAAAATTTTTCTACATTTATTTATTTTTGAGAGACAGAGAGAGACAGAGTGTAAGCAGGGGAGGGGCAGAGAGAGAGGGAGACACAGAATCCGAAGCAGGCTCCAAGCTCTGAGCTGTCAGCACAGAGCCCGACGGGGCCTGAACTCACCAACCATGAGATCATGACCTGAGCCGAAGTTGGACGCTTAACTGACTGAGCCACCCAGGCGCCCCAATAGTTGGTTTTTATCCGACATCACCCTCTGGCTGACTGGATAATTCTTTGTGAGCACGTATATCCCTTCTTATTAGTTGAATGATATAAAGTGCTCTGCTCTGAAGTCTCAGTGCCTTATTTGCACCAATTCTAATCATGTATTTCCTGAGTACAAAAAATCATGTATTTCCTGAGAGCACTGATCCATTTTCCATGAAGCCTGATAAGTTTACCTCTAGTATACTGGAGTCAGTTTATCCCCAAGACTTGTTTGTCCTTTGCTTCTTTCTGCTGTCCTCCAGGCTTGCTATAAAGGCCACAGCCCCTGGACCTGAGGAACCTGGGAGGGGTGCCTGGTTTTCGAGCTCCTACTGGGATTCCCTAGACTAGAGGCCACAGTCTCCCCGCCTTCCTTTACCCTAACACCTCCTAGAGCCTCAGACTCTGCCCCTTCAGTACATTATTTATACCAGTGGCTCCCAACTAGTGGTGATTTTCACCACCCAGGGGACATTGGGCAATGTTGGGAGACATCTTTGGTTGTCACGACGGGGAGTGGCTTCTGGCATCTAGTGGATAAGCCAGGCATACTTACTGCACAGTACAACCCCTGCAACAAAGAAGTACTCAGCCCCAAATGTCAGTAGTGCCATGATGAGAAATGCTGATTTACATGAATATCACTGCTGCTAACAAATTTAGTCAAAGAACATTTTCTTATTCAAAAGTTGAACGTGGAACAGTAAAACTCGTCTAAAGGATAATCTGCCGTCATCCAGTCATCACACTATGGCTATTTTTTCTAGGAGGCACTTGCCAATATTTGGACAAGAAAAGACCAACCATTCAGCAGTAAAAGTTTATTGATTAATTTGCAACATTAGGTACAACATGTATAACTTCATCACACGGTTACAGTCCCGCATTTGTGCTTTGTAGGATAAGTAAACATTCATTCTGGCACAAAAAAGGCTACACACAATATTCTGGGATTGTTTAAAAAATAAATATATCCTTTTCCATTCAGTAGCACAAAGAGCTTTCAGTCTGAGATAATGGATACATTTTAAAATCTGACATTTTGTTAATGTGACAAATTAAACACAGATCCTCAATCTGGACTATTGATACAACGGATGCCTGATGAATTCTGGGGAGGATTCCCGGGTGTGTGAAAAGGGAGGTATGGCTCATAAGGAAGCTCTCCTGACATTTCCAGATGTGGATGACAGAGAAGTCCAGCACTGACAGCGTGGGGCCTTGTTCACATTTAAAAGTACTTCACAATTTTTCAAAATAGAGTACAAGCACGGTATTTAAGGAAGTCTTCAACAAACACCTTCTCTGGTGAATAACATAACAGCCAGCATACCTCAGTTAGTTGAAGGGAAAGATTTATTAAGGAGACGATAGATACCTTGGTTTTTCAAAAGAGTGAAGCTCTGTTATTAAAATATTTCAGTGTGATAAGGTTTTCTTTTTTCTTTTTTTCCAAATTAAATGCCAGTGTCTTTGATTCAGGAAGAGTCTATGGTCCTAACGGGTTATGCCAAATCCTGAGCCTGGCACTATGTCATCCGGGTAGCAGATTGGCCATACCAGTACCAACGCATTTATAATGAAGCCACTGAGCTCAAGTGTCAAGATATGACCTAAGACAACAATCCTCTCATGTTAATGAATCTCTAAGCTAACTCATATATTGTTTAAGGTAATAATCTCTTCATAATTTACAATAAAAATAAAATGAATGTTTATATTTTATATGATTTAATACACAAGCAGATTTTATCTCAAAACATTTTTTTTTTGGTAAGAAAGTATTCACTTATGGTAAGAATCCTGTGATCATGTTACCCAAGTAATACAGAGATGGAAACAAGACAATGTTCAGTCTTTCTCTCTCTCAACTGAACACCAATAGATTTCTGGTTAGCTTGGAATGCAGACATTGCTGGGGAGATGTGGGATATTTATCAGCCAGTTGCCATGAATAAATGAAATCATGTTGGCAGAGGGACATGGATGGTACTCTTGCATTCCTCTTAATATCCACTGATAATGGTCTGAAAGTGGAAATCCTTTATATCAAAATTCTGGAAATTTCTCACCCATATCTTAAGTGTTTACCTGGGCTGATAGCTCCTTAATCAGCTCAGGAAAGTAAAATAAAGGTTACATCATAGTTTATAAAATTATTTTGACTGGTGGCTTTGTTTCTAGTTGATTCGCATACTTGGAGACATTACGTATCATTTTATATTGTTAAAAATATTTAAGTCCAGCTTTCCTGGAGTTTGGGCCTAGTTAAAAGCTTTTTGTTTGAGACCCCTTAAAATTTCTGTCTTCCCAGTGGTTCTATTATAAGCTTTTTTTTTTTTTTTTTGGACTCGCTCACAGGTTGTATTGATTGTACAGATCTATATTTTGCTTTTCCTCACATTCATTCCATGTGCAGCAGACTTGAACAGCAGATTTTGTATAGCTCTGCTAATGTGATGGGATGTTTTGAAAAGGTTTAGAGCATTTAGAGCAAACCACTGTAACCTAAGCTGGAATGGAAGGAAGGAATACTCTAACGGCACAGTGGCCTTATCCCAGTTCCAAAAGCCAATCAAAGAGACTTGGGGTCCCCTCCTTCCGCTCCTCATGCACTTTGCAGTACTGAACAACTGCGTGAAAGATATCTCCCACTTTCCAGGACTTCTGCTGAACCAGCCGCACGACATCTAGAAACTAAAATAAAGCACAGAGTTAGGACTTGTGGACCACGGAGGAGCCTCAAAGTTATCTCATTCAACCATCTGTCCAAAGCCGACAGCCCTCTGGCCTGTGTTTTTAATCTCTTGTGACAGTAGGGACTATTTTCCAGGACAGTCTTATTTTCTTTTTAGACAATTGCGATTGTTATAGAGGTCTTTCAAGTGAACTGGAGTTTGCTTCTTCACAGTAGTTGCCTTCCAATGACTTTGGGAGACTAGATGGGATTCTTCCTTCAAAAGTCTGTCTTTTAGATATTTCTAGAGTTTCCTCAGGTTTGAATTGGACTCTCTGTGACAGTACTGGATAGCATAGCTCCCAGGACCTTCTATCTGTCTTACAAATAATCTCTCATTGGATGTACACATTTTCACTGGATGTATACATTTAAGCCAAAGAAATCAAGTGCTGAACTTTTGGTGCCACTTATTGGCTCCTCATTCTGTCTCGAATAGTCCCCTCCCCCAGCATCACATTTCCAGAGACACTGGCTTTTCATTGCAAAAGGAAAAGGAAAGATTGAGACATCAGAGAAAAAGGGGAGAAAGGCTAGGATGTCTTTGCATGATTTGATTAATCAGATTTTTCCAGCTCTTACTTTTCCAGCTCTTACTGGAAGTCTAGAAAGTAGGTGTTACCAGCCGAGAAGACTTGACTATCAAGTTTCTGAGATCTCACTGAGAGAGGCTCATAGGTTGGTGACTTCTCTTCAAGATTTCCATCAAGGGTCACCAATAGCCTTAGGCTAGACCAATCCCTTGAGGGTGCTTCCTCTCCCTTAAAATGTCTCATAAAGACGCAGTCAACATAAAATACACAGAAATATAGCCTCAGTTCTTTTTTTGCTTCCTGTACGTTCTGGCTCACTGGGCTACCATTTCGTTCCCAACTTTTATCTCTGAGTCACTGCTCTAAGAAACTATCAAAGCTCTGGAACAGATGCCAATATTTGCTAAGTCCTTCCCAGAAGGCTCTTGGCCTCAGACCTTTCTGGAAGCCCAGTTACTAGATTCTTTCCATCTACTCAGGACTTGCTGAAGTAGGATCTCCCACTGTGGTGATGACCACAGGGTGATGGTGACTTGATGCCAAGTTGTCAAAGTGGCCTGCCAGCTAGACGCTCGCCAGTAGTTTGTGGAATGGTCACAGCCTAGGATCTGTTTCAGGATTTCTAAATACAATCTGATATCTCAATAAAGCAGCTTTTGCAAATGGTCTGGCCCAACTAAATACCGCCTATTCTTGAGGCTGTGATGACTTAATCTCAGACATCAAGACATTGAAACATCTGTGAGTCTGATGGACAAGGAAGTCCACACTCTTTTCTTCCTTCACTGAAAGAAATTTCTAAGTAAAACTGAAGCTAAGATTGTGAAGAAACCAGAAAAGGACATTCCCAGCTTGTTATCATAGCCTTTAAAAAAATTTTTTTAATGTTTTATTTATTTCTGAAAGAGAGAAAGACATAGAATCCGAAGCAGGCACCAGGCTCTGAGCTAGCTGTCAGCACAGAGCCCAATGCTGGGTTCAAACCCACGAACCATGAGATCATGACCTGAGCTCAAGTCGGATACTTAATCGACTGAGCTACCCAGGCACCCCTGCCATAACCTTTTAGAACTGCATTCAAGTTAGCAGCTGGCCTGAGATCTTTCATTGTTCCTGTCCACGGTCTTGCTTTGGTAATTTTATAATCAGCTTTATTTAGTGTGTCAGGGAGCTGAGCTTTTCATTCCAACACACTGAAAAATAAAAATCAAACATTTTCATTTCCTGCCACTTCACAATCAATAATTAGGCTCCCCTCTTACATATCACAGTTGACACTTCCTTGAGCAAATATTTTGTCTTAGGAAATGAGAATGGCTTAGATCCTGTGATGGTGTATCACTGACAGACTTATTTGAAGAGGAGTGTTACATGGTAAAGGACTTTTATATTCCCAGGGGCATTTGCTAAATTAGATCGAATTGTTTACAAAATTATATGGTAGACTCTATGGGAGTTGTTGCAAGTTGTGAGATTTTTAAAAAATACTCAACTTAGATTTCTGAAAGCAACTACCTTCTTTGGTCCAAGGCAGAATTCCATTTTATTAAGCACATGTGAGTTGGTTTTTATACCACTCTTGCAATTATGGCCTGTAGAGCCGTGATTATCAGCCTTGGCTGTGGCCTGGAACCATCAGACACCTTTAGAAAACTCCAATGCCTGGGCTTCATCCCAAGAGGAGATTCTGATTCAACTGACCAGAGCATCTGGTTCTATAAATCTCCCCAGCTGATTCTAGTGCACACTAAGTTAGAGAACCATGATTAAAGGATTCAGTTCAAGACAATTTCTTATGTTTTTAAATGCAGAGACTTAATATCTATTACGTACTTAATGTTGGTGTTCTCCATCAAATTCATATATTGAAGTCCCAAGCCCCAGTATTGGGAGGTGGGGCCTTTGGGTGATTGATAATTGGGTTTAGATGAGGTCATGAGGACAGGACAGCTCTGGTAAGATTTGTTCTTCTATAAATGAAGAGACACCAGAGCTCTCTCTCTACCATATGTGGACACAGGAAAGGAAAGGGCTCTCACCAGGAATGGAATCTGCTGGTACCTTGATGTTGGACTTCCCAGCCTCCAGAACTGTGAGCAATAAGTGTGTTGTTTAAGACACTCAGTCTATGGTATTTTGTTAAGGGAGTCTGAGCCTACTAAAATGGTATATAAATCTTCCCTATTTTTCTTCCCTTTTTCTGTCTTTTTGTACTTCTACCATTTTGCATGTAGCACGGAATGAGTAATTAAAGGTAAGGTCACTTCTCTTCTGACCCTCACTTTCTTGGGAAGGCATGCATGCACATGTTTCCTCTTTTACTTCTGTTCTTTGCATCACCTCCAAGAAAAAGAAATAATTCTTAAATTCGTAAAGATGAGAAAGGTACTTACTTACAGTGAGGCCAGTCCTCTGACCATTCTAGCTCACAGAAGCTCATTGGATTTAGAAAAGAGGCTAGAGAGCAATGATACTTTGGATCCAGAAAGAAAAATAATTGGCCAGTTTATGTCATTTGTTAAAAATCCAATTGCGTACATGATTTTTTTACACCTTAAATTGAGTACATTAAATTTAACTGATGTCAGTCATTGTGGAATACATTTACAAAGTGTTTTAGATCCTCAAGCATTAAGATTATCATCAATCTTTGCCCTGGAATTTAGGATACTAAAGTCTACCTCAAATTCTGCCATTCTTTCAGGACATTTCTTATGGGAAGGGGTCTCAAACTTGAGGACTCATCAAAATGGCTTCACTTGAGGGAAGTTGTTAAAACTATACACTTTTGGGCCCCATTGAAAGTGATTAGGGCTAAGAAAGGACCTAGGAATATGAATTGTAAATAAGTGTGCCAGATAATTCTGGGCACTTGGCTCACAGTTGAGATGTGAGAAATCCTATTTACAGTGCATTTATTTCCCTTTTCTAAAATAAGTTTCCATCATATTTCAAGATTTCTCTTTACAACCTGAGTCTCCCCTGCTTTACACTCACCCTACTCTGCATCCCTCCTGAACTAGAATAGAAATTCCACGAGGGAGGGTAGGAAATTTTGTGTCCTTTGTTTCTTACATTCCCAGAGTTAAGAACAGTATGTCGTAGATATGCTCAATAAACATTTGATGAGTGTTCTGAGAACACAACTTTCAAGCGGACATAGCATTTTAATGAGTAGAGAAAATATCATGAAAGAAAAAGCTTGAAAATGAAAGTGTCAAGTTTCAGAAAGAAGTGACACTACACTGGCCACCAAAAATGTTTGGCATTTGCCTTCTGAGTTGAAATGAGGCTGAAATTCATTATAAGCTGACTTTAGGTGCCCTTCAACTCCAAGGCCAATGGTGGGAAAGATGAGCTGCTTCAGTATTCACTCATGATATCCTCTCCCCTTTAGCTCCTGTCTTAATTTGGCTCCAGGCTGGGGTACTGAGTGGGGAACACACAAATGGGAAAATTGTTATCTAAATTCATTTATTAAGAAAAAAATCAGAATTCACACAAATGGTGACTTGAAGTATATATCTGTGAATGATATCTAATACTCTAGTGATGGTGGGGAAAATGACATTTCTGAACTTAACAGAGATGTCTCTTTAACCATGTCCAAGCTGAGGAGGAGCAGTGCTTTCCTGTATGACACAGCCTCATGGGAAGCCAATCTCTCTTCTGCACTACTGGAAAATAACTACTTAGCCAATTAAAAAGACAATCAAAATGAGCACTGGGTTTTCAAATGCAGCATTGATAAAAGAAAGGATATCAACATTTTGTGTGTGAGGGTTTGCTTTATTTATGAGTTCGGTCTCAGACAACAAACAGTGCCCATTTGTGGAGAAGCCATTCTGTGCAGGGAACCTTAACTGACTCTGAAAATAATTAGAATATTTAGCCCCTAAAATTACAATTCTTAGAAATAATCTCCTTGATCTGATGCTAAATTGCATGAGTAAAACATCACTTAATGTTTTTCTTGATAACATCAGTGGAGAATTTATTTTCTCAGAAAAACAGCTATGACCAAAGACAGGCATCCCCTCAGAGAATTGAAAATTAGTGAGGATAAAGAAATACCAAGTCAGGGCCCGATTTACATAATCAAGTTACTAATTAAGTTAGTGATACACCCCTTTTCCTTTTACCTAATGGGGATTTATGAGACATGTATTCACATAAAGTCCTATGTTATTTCTTCAAGATGGTGGATTGGATAAAAATCTACTTTGTTAAGAGGTCATCTGAAAATGGAGCTAGAAATGCTCTGGAGATGAAGTTGGAAACCAGACTGTCTTTCATTTTTCCATGAATTCGAGGCTGTCATTTGCCTGAGAATATTCTTGTTCCCCTCCCCATGGTAGGGAGGCTTTGAGATTGTGTATGGCAAGAGGGAGGGGTCTTTTGCTCCACTCTTTGCACTGGGCCGGCTGAACGGTAAGGTAGAAGGAGAATCTATTAAACAATGAACCACTCATCACTTTGTCAACAAAGGTATGACAAAATTCAGATGCATAGAATGGTCCAAAGTCCTAGACATGAAGAGAAATATAAATTACTGGTTGGAGAGAGAGGCTGATGTAGAGGGGGCAGTATAAATTAGATCTTTTTTTCCAGTAGACAATCCCATTCGCTGGTGTTACAGAAATGGGGAAGCTGCTCTAATTACCAGGTACGTGGGCAAGATGAGAAAGGATATTTCATGGCAAGCTGCCAGATTTTGACAGTGAGAATTAAAATGCAATTATACATTAAAAAGAAAATACAGATAACAACTCCAAGATCATTTAACTTGAGAGAGACACACTGTTGAGAGGTCTCCAGGACTAGGCTGAGCCACCCTTGCTATCCTTTCTCACGGGCCAGCCTCTCTGAATCCTGACTTGCTCATTAAAAAGGGATAGCAATAGCCATTTGGCTCTTCTCCTAGGGTTGTTGAGAAACAAGTATAATGAATATGTGGAGGTACTTTGGGATAATAAGACATTAAAAAATGCACCGCAGCAGTGATAGGCAGGATCCCAGAACAGCCCCCAAGATTTCTGCCCTAAACCTTAGTACATTAGATGAGATAACTATGCCCTTATTGTGTTATTGTATGTGGCAAAAGAGATACTTCAGTTAATACTGAGTTAATCAAAGGGAGATTACCAGGTGAACCTAATCTAATTGCACAGGCCCTTTAATTTTTTTTTTAAATGTTTATTATTATTGAGCCAGAGAAAAAGACCGCATGAATGGGGGAGGGGGAGAGAGAGAGGGAGACACAGAATCCGAGACAAGCTCCAGGCTCTGAATTGTCAGCACAGAACCCAACACGGGGCTCGAACCTACAAACTGTGAGATCATGACCTGAGATGAAGTCAGATGCTCAACCAACTGAGCCACCCAGGCGCCCCATGCACAGGCCCTTTAAAAGCAGAGTGTTTTCTCTGTTTGGTGGCAGAAGTAAGGAACTGGTTGTATGAGACCATGAAGGGGTCATGGAAAGCCACAACTTCCAGAGGTGGCCTTGCAAAGAAACAGGACATCAGTTCTACAACCATGAGGACGTGAATTAGGACAACAACTTGAACAAACTTAGAAGCTTGTTTTTCCCCAGTTTTCAGGCAAGTTCTCAACCAGGCTGACATCTTGATTCCACCTTGCAAGTCCATAAACAGAGAGCAAGGTAGAATTTACCCAAACTTCTGGCAACAGAGCTGGGAATTACTATTCTAAGCTAGTAAGTTTGTGGCAGTTTATGACGGGTGGCAATAGAAAACTAATATAACAACATTATTATCAATTTGAACATTTTTAGAAGGGGCGTGCTTTTAAGTTATGGGAAAATTGAGCTTGAAGACATTGGCAGATGAATTTGTGCATTAATCTTAATAATTGAGATTCTACAGCAGTTAGTGGGCAATTTTAAAGATAGGGAGTTAGCGGTGCTATTAATGTAGAGGTTGGCAAAGGATCTATTCCCTCACTTTATATTTCTGGTAGGTCAAAAATGATGAGAAAGTCTGTCTAATGCAAACCTGTTCAGTAGGGACTTATAAGTGCTTCTCGTTGACCCCATGCCACAGTCTGTTTTAAATATCAATGTGGCCTCACTTTAGTTTCTTATATATATATCAAATCTTTCTCTTCTACCTTTTATTTAAATGAGTGTTATGAGAAGATTGGTTCCAGAACAAGGAAATATCAAAACAAAAACAAACAAACAAATAAACGATCAAGATGTTAGACACTGGACGAATTCCCATCTCCTCAATTCACTTTCTCATTGCCACCAACTAGCTGAGATAAACTAAGGGTCAAAGAAACAGTTATGATTTTATGCAGGTGGAAGTTTTCAAAGTTCTAGCCACCATCTTAAGGTGAAAAGTCAAGAACAAATCATTCCAATTTAAGTGAGTTGACTGGGAAGTTACTGAGTGTTCAGCAGTGATAAAAACACAAAGCTTTATTCACATCCAAACACAGGCCATGGTACCTTTTCGATTCTGCTTTCCTGAGATTTCTTAAAGTAGATGGTAGGGATCCCAAGTTCCGAGGCTGCTATCCACTGCAGAGTGGCTCGAAGCTCAGTATCAGGACACTCTGGCTCCAGGTCAAAGTTGATCACCAGCAGGCTCCCTTGGGGGCTGGCTGCTCCCACCTGCACTCCAGAGGCACCTTCCAAACACAGACACAACCACAATCTTACGATACTTTCCACAGGGAGGTCACAGGTAAATTGTGTGTCAAAATTATGGGAACGTGGCTTACCCTCTACGTTTTCTGACTGTCCTTTAAGAATCTCCTTTTCTTCTACTAATTCACTTTGGGAGAAAACAACAGTATATGGTTGGTAATGTTTAGGAAGGGCAAGCTGTAAATGGATGATGAGGCAATGGGTCGTATTAATCTAAAAGCTTCTGAAGTTCATTCTAGATTTATTGTTTTCATAGAGTGGAGTAACACTGGGGAGATAACAATGTGGCTATTATGTAGGATTATTGGGTCTGCGATAAATAGCCCTGGCCCTAAAAAAGAGGGTAAAAAAAAATGCATAGTGTTAGTTGGGATCATAGGTGGCAGAGACTCTAAGAAATACATTTTTCTATTCTCAACTTCTCTTTCATAAACCCTCACCAGTTTGAACCATCAAGGAAATATCTTGTAGGCAACTAGAGTTGATTTGGGGATGGATCCTTCTCCTGTATTTGACTTGCCATTTAAAGGTCCATATATTTCCATCCTGATATAATGATTTTTTCCCCCTCTACTATGATAGCAACAAGTTTGCATTTTTGTCTGAAATAAGGGATAAAATAACCAATGGACTCCAGAACTTAAGTTGTACAACAAAATATATTAAAATTGAAATTTTTCTTTTTCTTTCTAGCAGGAGGATGAGGGAGGCTGGAGGTGATAAAGAACTAGAAATAAAATTGAAGTGAGTATTTCATTAGATAACACTGAGATGTTTTCATAGAGTACTTGTTAAGAAGCCTTGATATAATGGTAGGACTCAGTACGTGCTTCCAAAATAAGAGCATATAGCTCAACATCTGAAAGCAGGCAGCCATCTTGCTAAGACTGTGGTTGTCCTATATTTTTGTACGGTCTAGCAATTAGACTATAAGTACCCCTAAAACTGTGTATTTTTATGAGAGAGTATTCCCTCTTACATTTTCTATTCCTGCTAAGATTTGCTGGCTATATATTCTCCTGTATTTCTGATGCTGAAAGAGAGTTTGGTTTTTCTGCCATGCTTATGGAATTATTTCTAGAAGCACAACCAATTTCCCAAGGGCCTAGATTCTCTGCTAGGTCTCTGCAAGGGATCTAAGTGAAACGGCATAGAGTAAGACCAATTTTACTACTGTGGAATGGCCGGACGTGGTTATGGGTGGTGGTTATTTTGGTTTTCCCTGAGTGCATATAATCTGCGGGGTCCTAGGCTCAAACCCTGGGGAGAGATGGAAGGGTAGCTAAACAAATGTTTCCTGAAAGAGAAAAACAAATTTGCCCCAAAATAAGTTTTTCATTGTTAATATTTGGGTCCTACCTTTAAAACACAAAACAAATCCAAGATAGCGTGTATGTTCATCTCTACTTGTGAATAATGGCTCTATGAAACAACAGAGGGCTCACGGGGACCCTCAATCACTGAGTCTACTCCCACAGGCAAGACATCTGATTACGTAGTGAAGCAAAAACGATTTAGCTATAGAGAATAACTGAGAAAGGAGATCAGGGAGCACTGCTAGTCTTCTAGTTCATGTTTATTTTTCTGAGATTTCATAAAACTCCAAATAGTAAGCTAAGTTATAATGGTCAAAAATAGATTTCAATTCATTTACTTTTCCAGAATAATCACAAATTCTGGAGGCAGTTTTGACCTCACATGGTTCTCCTTTTCTGTACTGTATCTTACGTTACACATGCGCTTCTCTAAGTGTTATTTTCCCTTGGTCTTTTAGACCTTTTAGAAGGGTCCCAAGGTCATGGGAAGCAGTCACTGCATGACAATGACCTATCTCCATTGTGACACATTTGGTATTAGACCCATTTAGTAGTGATCATCCCAGGTTTCTACGAGTAAAGGAAAAGCCGTTCACATTATATTCTATTGAACAATAGTCTCTGTTGGTTGGCATGGTCTGATTTAAAAGGATTTTTGCTTCTCTGTGTCCAATGAAGTAAATGACATCTATTTCTGATTATATGGATAAGCTTCCCGTGAAATGATTTTATCCTAGGGGGCAGGTTTGAAATCCAGAATACAGGGGTAAGAGGGTAGGACTATCCTAGAGGCTAGTTCTGGCTCCAGTGACATG
Source organism: Crocuta crocuta (assembly GCF_008692635.1). Lineage (NCBI taxonomy): Eukaryota > Metazoa > Chordata > Mammalia > Carnivora > Hyaenidae > Crocuta > Crocuta crocuta. The sequence continues at coordinate 768,081 of NW_027529538.1, forward strand.
GAACCATGGCAGTGTAGACATGATGATTCAGCGGTTGGGCACAATCTCAATGCTCAGAATGGATTGCCAGATGGAATTAGCGATCTCACAATCACTGCATCTTAGTGGCTACTTACTTAATCATGGGAGAAGATGGCATGCTTTCCTGACAAATGTCCAGGTCCATAGTGCCAAGACTGCTAGTGGTACTACTGTTGCCATTGCTGACAAAGCAAAAGTTTACATATTAATGCCCGTCTCCACCACCTGGCCACTCTGCCAACACTGGTGATCGTTCTTTCTAAGAGGACTTTCCAGAAGAATATTGTTTGGGGGACTGCTAAATTAATATATGTTTGGACAAATTAGGGGAAAGCACTATAAAAGATACTTTTGGCCCAAGCCAATCATCATCATCATCATCATCATCATCATCATCATCATCATCATCATCGTTTTCGAATTTCTCCAGTGATGTCATGCCTGGAGGAGGCCTCACCTGGTGGGTGACAATCAGCGTGACTTTTATCTTCCTCATTCTAGGTATAGTGAGGATGTTTATCAGTCAGCAAGAGACTCCTTGGTGTTCCCATAGAGACTAAGATACTTCTGAGAATGCTCACCGGGGAAGCTACCAGAATGCTCCTCTGCCTGCTTTTTGACTTCTGACAGAAACCAGGGGGACACACATTCTTCCTTTGCCATTTACGGGATTTTTCTGAGGGGCATTCCAAAGAATATGCACCTGGATCAATGTTTCATGATGGGATTGCAGGAATTATGACTACGAAATTGGGCAATGCCAAAGTTTAATTAACTCCTTTATCATAAAATTGTTGAGAAGCAACACTTGATACCTTATGTGGAGAAGGGGGGCTGATGTATCATCTTCATGGGTTACACAATCAACAGATGGTCTAGCTACTAGCTTGGAACTTATTTGCTGGAACCGAGTTGACTTGAGCCAATTTTTAGACTCTGTCTGTACTTGCAAAATGGAATGCATCCAATTTTAGCAAATTCACTGAGTTTCCTCATACTTCCACTATTTCCCCGTGATGTCTCTTCCAAGTCAGGTTTTCAAAGGGTGAGTGCTGGTGTGTCATATAATGGGGCAGCCTTCCCTCGGGCGTACTATGAGTAACAAACTAGACTCCTCCAGTTTCAAATTCAGGCTTTGGGTTTTGTGTGGGGCATCAAATATATTCACTAACGGAAGTCCAATGACTCAAACATTGTGCTGAAGGTAATGAACACTGTAAACTTCTGCTAAGGCCAGACATTTAAATTCTCTTTGCTTTTTATTTCTATATTGCAATATTTCCCACAAGTTTGGGGGGAAATTTGTTAAAATTTCCCAAGTCTAAGCAGAATGAACTGCCAGAAGTAAGACAGCCAAGAAGCCATTACACCCAGATGCATCTGAATCCCATTTTCCCCTTGGCCCTTCTGGAAAGCCTGTGGCACTGGCCCAGTATCAAGTAAAACTTAGAGTAGAAATGTGGAGATTCTATCTGTTTCTACCTCACAGAGGGAGAGTGTTCAGTTTATGTCCCTTGATGGGCTGGGGTCTTTCCAAATCTTTCATGAAACCCTGTCTTGCTTTCCCAGAACAACAATATAGGGGGCAGGGCAGAGAGGGAGAAACAATTAGTCCAAACAACACAACACAATGTGGAAACACTTGCCTCATGTAAACCCAGCCTGGGTTGCATCTGAAATACAAATGAACCAGAGAGAAAGTATCAAACACACCAGGTGTAACAGCAGCTCTGATTTAAAAATTCTCAGTTGTTATAATCGAATGCACTAGCTGCGGCTTGCAGAGAAGGAGATACAGCTGACTCTTAACCTTGACCAAGGTAATTAAAGGCACGACTGGATACTAAGAAACCTCTTGGTACAAATCGTGACAGGCAGGCACCTTGACCTAGCAGGAGCTTTCTCTTTTGCTCTTTTAGGGACCCTTTGCAGAGAATCATTTAGAAAGTATTTTTAGAATCTGCACGGGGACCTGTTTCTCTAGGAAGTCAAGTAAAGAGCAGGTACCTCATGGATCGCTCACTGAGCTGAAGAAAGCTACTTGTGTCATCGGGGTTGTCCTCCTCATTGGCGAGCTGGGACCAGCTGTCCGTGCTCTCCCCACTGCTGCTGGGAAGGTTGGGAAACTCATCGGGGGCTCTGCCTTCTGCCGAGACTTCAACCTCTGCTACATCTCTGGCATCAAGGCTGTTGCTGTAAATGGGAAGATACGATTACCAAGAGCGGAGGCACAAGATAATAGAGCTTTTCACGTAGACCTTGCTGGTGCCGTGTTGAACACGAGTGTCTGACACAGTGAGCAGGAGATCGCAGGAGACAAGTGGAGACTTTGTTTGAGGCTAACCCTTCTCCTGGCACCCTAAGTCCCGTTCTGCCTCTTCCAAGATTACCATCCATCAGTTTCGCCATCTCTTTATTTTATCTCTTTCTACTGACTCCCTCCAATCATTTCAAAAACATGGTGAAACCTCTCTTGGCTACATACATAAGAATAAACGAGGGACAGTAGCATTTAAAAGGAAGATACCCAGAGCCTCTTATCCCAGAGATTATGACTCACTTGTTCTGCCAGGAGACCAAGAAACCTGCATTTTAAACAACCCCTGCAGGTAATTTTAATGTAAGGGGCATGTGGACCAGGCTGGAAGAAAAACACCCACCCGGTTCTGGAGGTTTATCAAGTTATAAATGCCTCTGAACACATTTTGCATTTGTAGCTATCATTTTAGACCATCATCTCCTCATGAAGCCTCTGATTTATATCAGCATTGCCTTTCTGGATGAGTGCTTTTTTAGGTCAAGTCGCTCTCTAAAGCCTTTAACCCTTGATCTGACAGGCTTTCTCCTTACAGCCTTTCCTCCCTGGCCTCCCGTAACTTTCTGCCTCTCTGGTCACACGTGGCCTGGAGCCTGGTTCCCTGTGTTCCCTTTCAGTATCATATTCCCAGCCCTGACGGATTCACTGTCCTCCCTTCCATTCTCTCCCTATCAATTTCATCCACTCTCCTGCCTGTGAAAATAGCTTCTAAATTTGAATTCCAGCCAGGGCCCCTCTTCTGTTTCTAGGGGCTCTTTTTCTTTTTTTTTTTCAGCTGGCCTTCTGAACACATCCAAACTGTCTCATCAATATTTTGAAATCAACATATCTAAAACAAATTCTAATTGCCCTCCTATCCCCTTCCTGTGTTTTTCTATTCCCATTGACCTTTCTGTCTCTATGCTCATGAAATTATCTTAACTCAGGTCCTTCTAAATTGTTAGAATTTAGTTTTGGAAAGAACCCCATAGATTTGCTGTGGATTAGGATGTAGAAGCTCAGTGAGGTTATATGATTTGTCCAAGGTTGCAACGAAAGTGGATGCCAGAGATTAGACCTCATGTTTTGAGACTCGTGGGCTTTTCTCCATTACCCCTTCTCCAGACTATATTGTACTAGCTTCCTAATAGCTGAGCCACAACTATTTCTCCTCTTTCAACCATACAATCCAGCAATTCCCCTTTTAAGAATTTATCCACCTCAACTGAAAACCCTAATTTGAAAAGACAAATGTGTCCCTTTGTTTATTGCAGCACTATTTACAATAGCCAAGATATGAAAACAACATAAACGTGCACCAATAGATGAATGGATAAAAAATATATAATCAAATATACAGTGGACTATTGCTCAGTCATAAAAAAAAAATCTTACCATATAACATGGATGGCACTAGATGGTATTCTATTAAGTGAAACAAGTTGGAGAAAGACAAGTATTATGCGATTTTGCTTTTATGTGGAATCTAAAAATAACACAAACGCTGGAGAATCATGTAGTGAGGTCTGCGATACAGGAGGGAAGCCTCAAAATTATGAAGCCTGGAGTTCATACAGGAAGTGCTGCTGATACATTTGCCCCTCCTCTTCATCAGGGAGAGAGAGAAAGGAGAGAGAGACAGAGAAACAGAAAGAGCGAGGGGAGAGAGGGAGGGAGAATGAAAAGGAGAGACAGACAGAGAGACAAAGACAGAGAGAGGGAGAGAGAGAGGTCACTTATCAACAAGTCCAAACATTCTCTGCAGAGAGGACGATATGGTCCCTACTTCGCCACACTGGATTGTAAACAAATAGCTCCAGAAATGGAAAGCTCTGTATCTCTCTAGAAGCCTCAATCTTTAGGGTTACTATTCAGTCATCCTTTGAACCAGGTGCTAATGCTCTTTGTTCTGAAAGCCAAATGTATAGAATTGTGAACATATTCATGGAACCTTTCTTCTGACACTACCTACAGTCATCAAAAAGTAACAGCATAGAAGAGAAGGACCAATCACGGCATGCAAAAAGCAAGAGTGTATCTCAGGTGATACCAAAAAATACAGTTGTTGTAGTGGATACCGGAATGCTTTTCTAGGCCACTGCATCCTGACTGTAGACAATACTGGCTGTTGCCAGCACACACTGGGAATTACCATTGGGCAGAGAATTACCTTGCCAAGGCTGTACCCTCTCTCAGTGAACATTCAAACAACCAGCTGATACAACGATGCAAAAGGCCTCTGGTTGGTTCACCTGGCACCAAACAGACCATTCCATCTTCAGCATTTCCTGCAGGATGTGCCGATGTCTCAGTTGCAAACACATCTGGGGGCATCTTCCCTCCACGCAATCTTACCTTTCCTACCTCCCTACAGACGTGTGCACACGGAACACTCCCTAATGGATTATCTACTTAAACTCTCCCTCTTAAGGTCTGTTTCCAGGGGACGAGACCCACAACACTTAGTCGCTTTCTTTCAAAACAGTATACTGGCTGCAGAAAAGTCTATGTAGTTCTCTTCAATCCTAGGATTCATACCTTTATCCTTTCTCCAAAAATGGTTGTGTTTTAAATTTTTAAAAATGAGTTCTAATATAGAGAGTAGAATTTCAAATATATAAATTTTGGGGGTTAATTAAAAATCTCCATTTTTGATATGCGAACTTGTTACCTAGAAAATTTCACAAAAGTGTTGAATCCTTGCCTCTAAGAGTCCTTCCCACAGCATTCTGGGTAGGTACAGCATTAAGGTGTGGCTCTTTCTAGCATTCTGTGCTACTAACTCTCTATGCAAAAAGGTCCTTAATAAGCCTGGTTTTCCTTTGTAAAATATTGAGAAATTTCCAAATTGAGTAGGCAGAAAGTGAGAGAATGGCTGCAACCCAAAAGACATTTGGTGAATTCAGTTAAATTCAAATGAAAGAAAAGTTTATTGAAGATACATGGAAATAATACACATACTCCCCCCAAAAGAGGGGTAAATTAAGCAAGTGCTGAGCACAAAGGAAAGGCTTCTAAAACCATATGTTTGCTCATTTAAAATGAAATTCCTTAGACTAATTCTTTACTAAGTTAGGACCTTACATTACTAGAAAAATTCATTCCAGGATATTTCTTACTAAAGCAGAACTTAAATCTCTGTGATTGACACTGAACATTCAGGTTAAAAATGAGTCTGTCAGCATATTTTATTTTATCTAATTTCATGCTCTATTTACAGTAAATCTTATATTCTGTGTCAGATAACTGGGAATTCAGAATGAATAATGATTATCTAAAACACTGGTTTTCATTTTCTTTTGAGAGAAATGTATAGCTTGGCTCATTTATTTGTGAATAAGGCACAGATATATTATGCAGATGCATGTAGATGGCCTTTTCCCCACTTTTGACTTTATATTCACACAGAGCTTTAGAGGACAGGCTTTAATATGCTATCAAATTCAACTGTAGAATTTCTGAGTTAGCAGGAACCTCAGAAATCATCAAGCCTTGTGTTTCCCCAACTTAATTTATTAGCAAATCACTGTCATGATTTTTGCCATACCTGCATCCCCCCGTATTATGATAATAATAAAAATTGTTTAAAAAAAGTTATGTAACCTAAAATGTTTATTTTAAACCTAAATGTTTATTTTAAAAAGAAATCTTGAGTCATTACTGTACATGGAAAATAGAAATCACTTGCCGTAAGTACAAGGTAATGGTAAATGTGGAACTACATTTAAAAGCTCTCTTTCCAGGGCTGTTGGGTGTCTCAGTCGGTTAATCGACTGACTTGGGCTCAGGTCACAATCTCGCATTTTGTGGGTTTGAGCCCCACATCAGGTTCTGTGCTGGCAGCTCAGAGTCTGAAGCATGTTTCAGATTCTGTGTCTCCCTTTCTCTCTGCCCCTCCCCTGCTCGTACTCTGTCTTAAAAATAAAGAAGCATTAAAAAAATTTTTTTAAATAAATAAAAGCTCTCTTTGCAATGGGTCATATCGTTGTTTAGTTACAAAAAGCTCATTGAAGGGGTAACACATGACAATTGAGCATCTACATTTTAAATATTTAATTTTAACTTTAAAGCATAAAAATATCCTTAGTCACCAATCTTTAAACCAATGGATAATTTAAAAGGGGGAAGTTTTCCTAGATTTATTTTGTTGTTGATTTTGTTTAATTTCACTGTGATCAGAGAATGGGCCCTGTAATATCCCATTTTCAAAAAATTTATTGACTTAAAATTTTTTAACATTTATTTATTTTTGAGAGACAAAAAGAGACAGCATGAGTGGCGGAGGGGCAGAGAGAGAGGGGGAGACAGAGAATCTGAAGCAGGCTGCAGGCTCTGAGCTGTCAGTACAGACTCTGACTTGGGGCTTGAACTCATGAACTGTGAGATCATGACCTGAGTCGAAGTCAGACACTCANTAAAAAAAGAATTAATGCAATTATCAAAATGCCTGGGTTTATTTATTTGTTTTTTAACATTTATTCATTTTTGAGAGACAGAGAAAGACAGAGGGTGAGTGGGAAAGGGGCAGAGAGTGAAGGGGACACGGAATCTGAAGCAGGCTCCAGGCTCTGAGTTGTTAGCACAGAGCTCGATGAGGGGCTCGAACCCATGAACTGTGAGATCATGCATGACCTGAGCTGAAGTCGTGCGCATAACCAATTGAGCCACCCAGGTGCCATTTCCCCCTCTGACCCTTTGTGTCATAACAAGCATACATTTTAGTTCTACATATGTCATAAAACATTTTTTTTGTTTTAAATAATTATCTTTTAAAGAAATTTTAAAGTAGGAAAGGCATTTTGTATTTACTTATCTACTTAGTATTTGCGGAATTCTTGCTTCCCTTGTGAAGTCCAAGTTTCCATCAGTATTGTTTTCCTTTAGCCTCATGTCTTCTATCAGCATTTACTTTTGTTCAGATCTCCTAGCACATGCTTTCTAGGATTTGGGTCTTATAACAAGTTACTATTGAGCCCTTATTTAAAAAATAACAGGCTTTATTCTTTTAGAGCAGCTTTAGGTTCACAGTAAAACTGAGTGGTGAGAACAGAGTTCCCATGTGCCCCAGCCTCTCCACTACCCCCTTCCACAGCCTCCTCCACTATCAGCATCTCACACCAGGATGATACATTTGTTACAATCAGTGCTTCTATATTGACACATCTTTATCACCCCAAACCGAAGCTTATATGGGCTCACTTCCATAAACTTAGGGGTTTGGGCAAATGTATAGTGACATGTATCCACTGTTATAGCATCACATGGAATGGTTTTATTGTTCTAAAAACCCTCTGAATTTCATCTTGTCATCCCTTCTTCCCTCCTAACGTCTGGCAACCGTTCAACTTTATACTGATCTTTTTCCCAGAATATCATAGGGTTGGAATCATATAGTATGTAGCCTTTTAGATTGGCCTCTTTCACTTAATATGCACTTAAGTTTCCTCCATGTTTTTTCATGGCTTAATAGGTCATTTATTTTTCCTGCTGAATAATATTCCATTGCTTGGATGTACCAGAACTTATTTATCCATTAACCTGCTAAGGGAAATCTTGGTTGTTTCCAAGTATTGTCAATTATAAGTAAAGCTGCTATAAAAATCTTGTGTACTGGTGTTTTTGTAGACACAAATTTTCAACTCCTTTTGATAAATACCAAGGGTCATGACTGTGGGATCATATGTAAGTCTATGCTCATTTTTGTAAGAAGCACCCAAAGTGTCTTTGAAAATCGTTGGGCTGTTTTTGCATTCCTACCAACAATAAATACGAATTCTTTTTGTTCCACATCTTTCTTGGCATTTTATGTTGCCCATTTTTTTTGATGTTGGCCATTCTAATAGGTGTGTAGCAGCATCTCTTGGTTGTTTTAATTTGAAATTGTCTAATAACATATGATGTTGAGCATCTTTTCATATGCTTATTTGCCTTCTGTACATCTTTGACGAGATGTCTGTTGAAGCCTTTTGCCTACTTTTAAAATCAAGTTGTTTGCTTTCTTATTATTGAGTTTTGTATATTTTGGAGAACAGTCTTTTATCAGGTATATCTTTGGGAATATTTTATCGCAGTGTTCAGCTTGTCTTCTGATCCTCTTGACAAGTGTCTTTCAGACAGCAGAAATTTTTAATTTTAATGAAGCCCAGGTTATCACTTATTTTTTTCGTGAATCATATCTTTGATGTTCTTTTTTTTTACACAAATAGTTTATTGTCAAGTTGGTTTCCATATAACACCCAGTGCTCATCCCCACAAGTGCCCTCCTCCATGCCCATCTCCTCCCTCCCCCCCACACCCATCAGTCTTCAGTTTGTTCTCAGCATTCAAGAGTCTCTCATGGTTTGCCTCTCTCCCCCTCCCCCCTATTTCCCCCCTTCTTCTCCTCCACGGTCCTCCATTAAGCTCCTCCTAATCCTTTTATACGTGCAAACATATGGTATCTGTCCTTCTCTGCCTGACTTATTTCACTCAGCATACTTTGATATTCTATCTAAAAATCCCATTGCCAAATCCAAGGCCACCCAAATGTTCTCCTATGTTATCTTCTAGGAGTTTCATAGATTTATTAAGTTTAACATCTAGATATATTATCCATTTTCAGTTATTTTTTGAAAAGGGTGTAAGTTTTGCTTCTAAACTCTCTTTTGGCATGTGAATGTTGAGTTGAAACCACTTCACTTTTCCCATTGTTTTGCCTTTGATCCTTTACCAAAAATCAGTTGACTATATTTGTGTGTATCTATTTCTGTGATTTCTATTCTGTTCCATTGATCCATTTGTTTATTCTTTTGCCAATGCCACACTGTTTTGATACCATAGCTTCACAGTAAATCTTGAAGCCTGGTGAAGACAGCCTGCCTTTGTTTTCCTCCTTAAATATTGTCTTGGCTATTCTGGGTATTTTGTATCTTTGTATGTACTTTGGAATACTTTTGTTGATATCCACAAAATAATGAGCTGGGATTTTTAATGGAATTACATTAAATTTATAAATCAAATTAGAAAGAACTGACATCTTGACAATATTGAGTCTTCTTACCCAAGGATAGCCTTTATTTTTGGTGAGGTGAAGAATACTAAGGTGGCAGTTGTTTCCTTCTGCACAGGAGAGATGTCATTCTTCATCTTCTAGTTTTCCTTTTTTTTCTGATGAGAAACCTGCAATTTTTGTGTTCCTCAGTAGGTCAGTTGTTTTTTTCCTCTGAGCTACTTTTAGGTTTATTTCTCTGTTCATTGGTTTCTAATAATTTGATCATGATGTGACTTTGATGTGGTTTTCTTTTTGTTTATCCTGCTTAGATTCATTGTACTTCTTGATTTGTGAGTTTCTAATTTTCACCAAATTATAGATTCATGTGTACCTTTAAATATTGGAACATGTTTGTAATAGCTATTTAAAGTCTTATCTGTTAATTTCATTATCTCTGTAGTTCATGGACATATTTATATGGACTATCCTATGGACTATGGGTGACATTCTTCTGCTTCTTTGTATGTGAAACATTTTTTTAATTGGATCTTATGCTGTCAACTTATGCTTTTGAGTGCTGGATTTTGTTGTATTTCTTCAAAGTGCATTAGACCCATTCTAGGTTAAATTAATTTTAGTTCAGCTTGACCTTTTCAATGTTGATTTACAAGTTCGGTTACAGTAAGTTTAGATTAGCTTTTATTTTTTAGGGGTAATTTAACCTTAATTCTATAGTGTGATACTTTTACGGATCTCTGCTAAATGCGGCATGTGTTTAATATGGATTCTCTACTTCGCTGGTTGGAAATAAACTTCTTCAAGTCCCATGTGAACTTATGGAAATCTTTAGCTTATACTTCTTTGGCTTCATGGGGTTTCACATACACATGCATGGCTTAGCATTCAGAAACAGGCTCAAGGGGATTCCCGTATACACTTCTGGGGTTCTTTCTCTGTGTAGCGTCCTCTAATCCCTGACTCCTTAACTCAGAGTGCTTCTGAGCTCTGTTTAGTCTTGTCCTCCTTGCACCATTGCCTGAAAAGGGAATCGAGACAGAAATTTGGGGCAGATACTGGGGTCGCCATGTTTGCTTCCCTTCTTTCAAAGTGCTGCTTGTGGTACCATGCCTAACAACAATTGTTTCATGTATTTTGCCCATTTTTCTACTTCTTTACAGAAGCAGGGTAAATTTAGCTTTAGGTACTCTATTGCAGATGGAAACAAAAGTCGTTTCACATTTATCTTTTACTGTAGTTCTCTCTGTACGTATGCCATTGAAGTGTTTATTCCAATGACTTTATTTTTTTAGTGATTATTTTTTTATAATAGAGACTTTAATTTCAGTGATTATATTTGTCATCCTTGTAGTACTTAACTAATTTTCAAGTCTACTTTATCTATTTTAATTGTAGTTCATGATTGCTCTAGATTTATATACCTTTTTTAATATTTAAGGTATATTTATTTTAGAGTTTGCATCTAATAATTCTAATATCTGAAATCCTTATTAGGGTTAATCCTACTATTTGATGTTTGTACCAGGTCTTGTTTACAGTGCTTTGATTATTTGTGTATCTTGTAATCTGAGGTTCTGAATGCTTATTTGATGGGTCTTTAACTACTCAAGTCCTTTGAGATCCGGGCTTACATACCCAGAGATTTATTGTAGCCTCTGCCAAGGTCTCACGGTGCTATCAACCCAAGATTGCTTGAAGGTAATTTACCAATTCAGGATTTTCTAAACTGGAGAGGTAGCGTAACTTAGAACCTCAAATATGCATTAGGGAAGCTGCCATTATGCATTCTTAGGGAATTTTTTCTACCTAGACCCCTAACCCTAAAAGGTACATCTTCTTATTAACTCCTTTTCTGGTGAGTGAACTTTTTTCGTAAGTTTGTACTTTTTTTCTGAGGACAGAACCCCTCAGAATATGGAGGCTGGTATCTTCACCTTTCCTGGGCCCACAGACTTATTTCCTGGTTTTCTCTAGCTTTTAGAAAATGAACTTAGAGATAAGGGAGACTAGCAAGAGCAAGCAGAGAATTAGCTTTTTCCTGCTTTTGTTCCCAAATCCTTTCACTTTCCACCTACGAGATTTTCATCATTATCGTTACTACTCTTAAGGTCAGCCCTGTATTCAAAAGGATATTTCTTATATTTAATCTAGGATTTCTAGGTGGTCTGTGGTGGGAGAATTTTTTTTTAGACTAACTAGAGCACCAGCACTGCTTGAAATGCAAATGCACGTCTTCTCCTTCAATTCTTCACACAGTTGGCACCCTCTGCCCCTAGGTCTCATCCAAATGCCCACATTCTATCTTGAGTAACCACTTTCTCCCAACTGTTGTTCACCACCACATTACCCTTTGTATTTTTTTCTCATAACACACTGTAATTATCTTTTCCCAAAGTTTTTATTTTTCATGCATGTTGTCTATCTTTCCAACTGGTGTGTAGGACCCATAACAGCAGGTACTTAATCCTTACTTTCTACTGTGTTTTTAACCCCAAGGACAGTGTGCATCACAGAATGTGCATGCAGATACATGTTGGATGAATAGTGGTTTTCTTGAAGCAAATACAAATAAAAACACAACCTAAGATATATTTCTAAAAAATCAGATGATGCTAACGAAGGCAACATGTGAATGCTCATGATTCTCAGCTTGGTGTTTGTGCTTTGTGATCTCAAATGGTTGCAAAGTTAGATCAGTGCTCTTCCATAACCTCAGAGAGAGCAGCTGAGTTAAGAAGACATTGCTGTCCACCTGTATGATACTGTTTTCCCAGAAATCAAGAATTGGGCTATCCTAAATTGTTTACTTTCTTGATGACCGAGGGACTATTCAGGTGTCTGGACAAATGTGGCAGCTTCAAATACAACAGCAGGTATTTTCATTTGGACATGGCTTCCATAATGAATTCGAAAACTGTTACTCCTTTTCTCAAATAAAAAAGTAAGAAAGTGAGTTTTATTTCAGTATGTTGAGCTTTTGTAAGGGTTTTAGCAGAATTATGAAAATGTCCTTGAGAAAGTAGCCTAAAAAGATCCTCAGGACATGACACCTCACCATGACCAAGCATAATCAAGAGTGTCTTGTCATCTCCTTCCCCCTGTGTGTAGGTAGGTAGGAACTCCTTCACAGGGAGTGCAGTTCTGTATTTTGACATGTCAACCCCCCTAATAACAACCCTGAGCTTAGAAAATGTGACCTAAATATAATGAATTTCCCCCCTTGTAAATTTTAGTAATTTCGTTTTAACAAAACTTTCCCACTGTTTATAATAGGTTTATTGTGGGGAAAAAAATCTCTTGAAATAGCGGCAATCATATACCTTAAACCTGAACAACAACCACCACGAGTAAACATTTGTTGAGTACTTCTATTGGGTTAGGCACTGAGTCAAGAGCTCTATTCCTATAGCTTACTCACCTAAACTGACACAGAGATTAGGGAACTTGCTCAAAAATAACTAAAGTTATCACATTAGTCAGTGGAGCTCATTTTTTATGACAACTCTTCATATTGCTCCACAAAGAAAAATATATCCAATGCCCATATGCTTTGGAAGCAGATTCAACTCTTGAATTTCCAAGGATGATTGATGATTCTACATTCTCTTTTGTTTTGTTGTTGGAAAACCAAATCAGAAAACCATATCATGAGTTGAGAGAATATGTGCTTGAGTCATTATATGGAATATAAACCTAAATCAGTAGGAAGCTTTATTCATACTTATTTCCCAAATATTTTGAAAGTCCCCAGGTTGTACCTATTTTAAGCATAATGTTAGTAACATCTCACCCAAAATTGTATAATGAATGTTATTTAACTTCATTGACAATCACTATTTGATTTGAGCCTGCAACCAAATGTTTCCTCCACTAAGTAACTTTCTTCAGCTAAAAATTTCAGCGGGTTTATGATGATGTTGAAGAAGATTCTAAGTCAGACTCATGGAATCTAAAATAAGATTTTCCATTTCATATATCTTACCTTAAGGTAATTCTAAAGAATTACACATTGGCTATTTTGTTTCTTCAACTCTTTGATCTAAAGTCAGGTGCAGCACTCCTATAAGACTTTGATAAGTATTGTCTAGAGTTGGAGAATGGCTGATACATATGAACTTGTTTTGGTCCACTTGGTATGTATTTCATTTTGTTTAACTTATACTCTTTTGCTTGTAGGTTTTCATATTTTCTTCCTCTTGCATTCTCTTAGGATTGCATTCAATTGGAAAGTTAAGTTCTCAGCACTAGGAGCCTAAGGAGGAAATAGGTGCACCTTGAGCACTAAGCCCTACACCTTGTAATGATGCCGTAATGATAGGGAAGTACGAGCACTTGAGGATGGATCCCTTCTGCTTCCCTGGTGGGGGGAAAGTATTAGGGATTTTCCAGAGCAGCTGAAATTTGATGAAGACTGTGTTCAACTTGGTGATTGCACCTAAACATTTAAAAATAACAGGCTCATTGTACCACAAGCATAGGTCTCTGAAAAGAATAGGCTATTTCTCTAACTTATGCTTTCCAAGGTTAGTAGCTTAATTTCTGTTTTTTTTTTTCAGTCTTATTTAACTGGAGACAAAAATATTTTAAAAGGAAGCAATGGTATAAAATAAATAAGTCAAGGGAATGAAAATTACAGCATAGGGATTATCATCAATAATATCACGATTATGTAGTATGGTGACAGATAGTGACCACGCTTGTGGTGAGCACTGAGTTATGTGTAGCCAAACTGTGGAACCATTGTGTCGCACACCTGAAATTAATATAATATTGTGTGTCAACTACATTTCAATAATAATTTGTTTAAATGATACAATGGTCTCATATTCAAGAACAGTATGAATTTTCTACAGAAACTGGGAGTTGTGAAAGGATTGATTCTTCCTTAAGCACTGGGAAAGAAATAATGCCTTTGTCTCAAATTCAAAATGAATTGTCACTTACAATTTTCTAGAAAAGAACTATTGAAATAAAATTCCAATGTTGCTTTGCACTCAAGTTGCCACAATTCTACCATGCATCTAAGGGTCCAGCAAAGATCTTTAGAACAACAAAAAAAGAGAAACTTGAAAGGAGGGATGATGAGAAAAATGATATCAAAACGTTTAATGTCAGTTCTAATGTTAAAAAGTATTTAAATTTTAATTTTTGTCAAGTGGATAAATTGACATAATTTTCTTTTTGTTTGAAAATTTTTATGACTGAATTTTAAAAGGTAACAGTATGGGAGATTAATTTTAATGTGAAAAATGAAACTTTAGTTCTATTATATAGATGAATTCAATTTGTTTTTGAAGTTGAAAAAAAAATTACTTCCAGGGGCACCTGGGTGGCTCAGTCAGTCAAGCGTTTGACTTCAGTTCAGGTCATGATCTCACACAGTTTATGAGTTGGAGCCCCCCCACCTCCCACCCCAACCCCGTCAGGTTCTGTGCTACCTGTGGAGCCTGGAGCCTGCTTCAGATTCTGTGTCTCCCTTTTTCTCTGCTCCTCCTTGGCTCACACTCTGTCTCTCTGTCTCTCTCAAAAATTGTTTAAACAAACATTAAAAAAATTTTTTTAATTACTTCCAAATTTCTATTATAAGTGCATATCATCCCAGGGAGTTCATTTATTATCTTAGGAATTCAGTCTTGCATCAGTAAAGTCCCTAAGATTTAGAGTAAATACTGAGATGCAAAGACCACTCTATCTAGTCTAAGAAATTATTCACTCACCTGGGGTTTGGGCAGGTACTCTCTGCAGTGTCTCCACACCTTGCCACATCCGGGACTTTTTCATTTTTCAAATGCTCCTCAGCTACCCCTAGGGGGCTGCTTTCAGAAGAGAAGTATTCAGGTTCTCCAACACACTCTTCTCTCTGATCTGTTTCAATCTGAATTAAAGGTACATCCCTTGTGCACAGGGACCGCCTGGTGTGGGTGACAGGGATAGAGCCATGGCATGATGAAGTTTCCATTTTAGAATCTAAACTGCTGTTGTTGGTAAGAGGAAAAGCTTTGCTTTGAGATGACACTGGGAGATGTTTGCTTTCAGTAATAGAGTCTTTCCTTGGGTTTTCGATGGACTCCTGAACCAGGAGAGCCAGCCCACTTTGCACTCTGCTCGAGGACAATCTGTTTGCACATTTCTCCACTTGCCTGGGAGAGCCACCAGGAACAGGCTCTGCATCAGCTGCCTCAGCTTCATCCACTATGATTTTGTTCTTTTGCATAAGGGCCTTGATGGAGTTTGCCCACGTCTCATGAATTAACATGCTGGTGATCTGGTCCGTTCCACCTCTCCGATACAAGCAAGAGTCAGATTTGCAGAGACCAGATGAAGAAGTGCTACTGACTGGATGGACACTTAGGAAATCCTGCTGGCTGTTTTGAGCAAAACCATCTAAGGAGTTGGCTTTGATGGGCACATTCACCGTTAGCCTGGCACCCAGGGATCTGCTGTCTGGCACGGATGACTGTCTGTAACACAACGGAGATCGCAGAGAAGGTGACAGTAAGCCAACTGTCCAATCCTGGCTGCTTCGTCTGGAGGAAGTGCAATCTTTGCTTTCTCTTTCAATATCCCTCAGCATGTACCTATAGAATTCCTCTGTTATGCTCTCAGTACTGGACTGCTTGGAGGGACAGCTTGGCCTCACACTGAGGTGGTCGTTTTTACGGCATGCTTGTTGCATGGCTGAGTTCAGGATGCTGCTGGCATTCTTGCCGGCATAGTAATCCAGCAGCAACTCAAACCCTCTTCCTTCATTTTCCATCTGGTTCACCATGAACCTGGAGAACTCCTCAGTGATGCTCTCACAGCTGGACTGCTTGGACACGGAGCTGGCCCGGCTAACTGGCTGACTTAGGGTACTCACGAAACCCAGGTTATTTACATAGGCCCTGGCATTAGAGTCCTCCTCTGGAATGCTTTCACAGCTCGAAGCCTTCAGCCGGTTCCACCTGTCTCCACTGAGTAACCGGTTCCGGGGATAGCTCTGGGCTTGCCAGACGCCATCCACCATGGAGAACTCTGTTAAGTTCATGATCTTGGTTGCCACTTCGCTGGCAAAAATATTGACAGAATCCGGGATGTCCTCAAGGTTCATGGACTCATCCACAACCCTGTTCATCAGCTTCTCTTTAAGCTCCGGGTGCTCATCTGTTTTCCTCTTGATCTCGCTGAGCCGCGGTGGTTTGTGCTTCCTCACGGTGGCCCCACTGGTCTGGCTTTCCTTCTTCCTCTTCAAGGATCGGCAGGATACGTTCGGGGTAACCAGAAACTCATTCCCTCTTTTCCATGCACAAAACCAGGGTTGTTTTCCATTTGAGTTGTCAAGGCAAATTGCTGCGATTTCAGTTGCCATGGAGACAATCATCTCTGCTAATTCTTCCGCGAAGTCTGTAATGCAGTATATGTCTGCATGTTTTGCCTGTAGCACGGAGTGAGCAGGAAGGGGTAAGTCGTTCCCTAACAAAGACAGGTTAACTTGAACTTCACTGCTTAGAGGTGAGGCATGATTATACTTCTCCTGGGCATTTATACTGGCACTGTCCTTTGCATCCTGGGAACCTCTGCTGTACTTGCCCACTGTCAGCACCCTCTCTCTCTCTGAAGATGCTCTGCACTCATTCTCATTGTAACTGGGTGTCTGAGGAGGGTTTTCTGGATCTTCTCCCACTGTTCCTTTTAGACATATTTCCTTGGGGGGTGTTTTAGCAGTTGAAGAATCCGGCACTCTGGGACTACAGAGCAATTCAGGTCTCAGCACAGGATTCTTGAAGAGGCCTGGCTTCCCTGGATCCCTACTATCTTGCTTCAGATAAATGTCATCTACAAGATCATTGATAACAAGACTAGCACTATGCAGATTGCCAAGTGGCTGGCCACTGGAAAGTTCGGTGGCTTTTGTCCGTGCTAGACTCGCAGCCTGATCAGGTGGCTGGCAGCCTAAGTCCATTTCGCTCCATCTGATGGTCTCGTCTGCAAGGACCATGGGCCATTCACCACACTGTACAAAATGACTCATCTTCTTGAATGTGAAGCATATCACACTGAAAAGCAGTTGATTTGTACTTTCCATCAAGGTGTCAAGAGTTTCAGATGAGTGCCTGCCAACATTGGGATCAATTATTTTGTTTCTCTGATGAGCTTCATCAATGGAATGCTTCAGAATAACATTGGAGAGGCTCTGTGCCAGCTCATTCTTGAAGTCATTTTCTGACCACACGCTTGGAGGCTTGGAAGCCGTTTCTAGGATTCTCCTGCTCATCGATTCCATGAGGTCTCTGATGTCATTGCAGGGATCGGGCCTGGTTAAAACCAGAGCAGCCTCCTTGAGCAACACCTGTGCAATGGCCTCATTTCCCAGCTCCATGCTCCTCCCTGTCGCCAAACTGCAGAGTGGGGAGGTTGTTGCATGAGCCTCAGCTGCACATGAGAGGCCACTCAGAGCCTTCACCTCTTCTGGTTCACCCAGGCCACAAACAGCAATGGCGCTCGCCACCTGAGTCATGCCACACAAGGCAGATGGAAAGGAGTATTCACTGATGGAAGGTTCCTTGAGGGCTTGGGATATCTGACTTTGCGGGTGTTCACTGCCTCCCAGTGGACGGGTTGAGATCAAAGAGTCTTGCTCCATTTTGAGTCTCTCCGTAGCCTGTGGACTGGAAATCGTTCCAATCACAGTGGCCGCACAAGCCAATGCTACTTCTAGAGCACTCTGAGGATGTCTGCTGGCGTTCTCTCTAGAGAGTACACCTGAGGTTTCACCAGAGACGTCCATCTCAGGCCACGAGGAGATGCCTGCCTCAGGGGCAGCATCACTGCCATCTGGACTCTGAACAATGACGATCTTGGGGAGATCATTCCATGACCCAGGGACCAGCACACCCTTTGTGGAACAGCCACTGGGGAGGAGAGTACTTCCTACAGAAACGCTGACTGCGGATTCCTGGGGTGGCGTAGGCTGCGACTGAGATAATCGAATAAACGCATCCTGTAGCACAGATTCTGCTAAGTTTGTAGCATACTCACCAGCACCTCCATCTTGATTGAGAGGAAGAGAGTTTGTGCCATTTTCATGGTTCCCTGGGCCTAAGCTGCTGCTGTGCTCAGTGAGGGCACCATATACAGGGGGTCCACCTTTCTTAACCATCCTGGAGAAATAAGCATCCCCCGGAGTACACGGTGCCTGTGATTTTTCCACATGACCTTTGACACTTTCTGAGTAATAATTTCTGGATGGCTTCTCATTCTGCGCAGCTTCGTCTTTCCACTCAGATGGCTCGGCTGATGGATCGAGGCTCTGTAAAATGGTGCCTTCTACTTTTTCCAGAGATTCTTCTGCTTTAATCAATGTTGTATGAGATTTGCCAATGCATTTGTCTTCCAAAGGATAAAGCGACTTTTTCTTGTAATTCCACTCCTCCTGAGTGGCTTCCTTTGGTTTTTTACCTTCCAAAACATTAGCCGAGGCATTTATATTTTCATAACCTGGTGAAGACAAACCGGGGGCCCATTATTACTGTTTGGATAGCAGGATCTCATGAGTCCCAAATGATAACTACTTTCTAAAAATGCCTTAAAGCTTCAGTTCCCCATCNTTGTGAGTTCAAGCCCCACATCGGGCTCTGTGCTGACAGCTCAGAGCATGGAGCCTGCTTCAGATTCTGTGTCTCCCTCTCTCTCTGCCCCTCCCCTCCTCACGCTCTGTCTCTCCTTCAAAAATAAATAAACATTAAAAAAAATATTAAAAAAATTTTTTTGGGTTTCGGTACGGAATTCCACTCAGTGAAATGGCTTTCAATGCGGGATATAAACGTAAGCACTAGAGTGGGAGAGGAAGGCACTGGGGAGCCGAGCGCTGATCGTCTCTCTCCACATGTAAAGTAACCCAAACAGTTGCATTTTGGAGCTTCCCAGTGCATAGAGAGGAGGAGGAAGGATGTCTACAGCAACCTCCACAGCAAGCCTTGCTGCAAAAATCAGCTCTGAAGCTCGGGTAGGGCTTGTCCCGGAGACTGTCACCAGCAGCTGGAGTCCCCCTTCTGTGACCAAGGTGGGAAGGAACACGTTGTTCACTGGGGTCTGCTGCTCAGTCAGTCAAAACTGTGATTGAATGAGTGCTAAGTACTCTCCTGGGTTATCCCCTTCTGTCCTTCCCATAACAACAGGCAAGCATCATAAAATATATGTAGCTGAATAGAGTCACTATAATTGTGTTAGAGGCACTATTATACTCCCAAGTAATAGATAAAGAGACTGGGGCTCAGAAGGACTAGGTAACCAGCCCAGGCTTCAGAACCTCAAAGAGGCAGTGCTAGGATTCGGGCCAGTTTAAATGGGGTTCAGATACTAGGTAGCTTTATGAATTCTCCAGGAAGATAACTTTCCTCCGGCTCTTGGCAGGTGGGAGAAATGTCCTACAGCATCCCTCAGGCATCTTTAGGAAGAGGGAGCCACCCAGCCATCAGATCTGAGCACATTCGTCAGCATCCTCACTACCATCCCCTTTCCCTCCCTCTCTCCCTAAACTCAGTAAGTGAAGACGGTGATGTGTTGGCCAAACTGACGTGGACTGAAACTTTCCCGAAATTTCACTCATTTTTATAGGGTGACTAATGCTAGGATGCACGTGTGTTTCATTGGGAAGCTCTCACCATTCCTGTATTCTTCCACCTCGCTTTCCTCCTCCAGGTGCTCCGATGCGGTGAGAAAGTCTTCTTCGATGGAAGACAGGGAACAGTTTGTGTCATCCTCCACCTTCAGGATGTTCGTTTCCACCAGGAGCTGCCGCTCCTGCACCAGCTCAAGACCGATCAAAAATTTGTTGATTTCAAAGATGATGCAATTGGTACTGTTTGCCCTGTTCCCTCTCGCACACTGGACCAAGCAGATATCTGGCAGCCAAGGACACTGAAAGTAGAGAGAAAGAGGAAAAAAATGCATTTGTTGAAAGACAGAATTAAAAAACCGTTGCTTCTGACCTTTCCTCTTCTACTAATCTTTGTTGTTATAAACAGTGGGGGACATTTAAAGTACTTGGAATCTCTTCGGGGCTTAGATTGATGAATTGCTTGAAAAAAATTCAAGTGATATTTGGGAACACAGGGTACCAAGAGAAAGTTTGACTTGGGGGAAAATAGACCAACTGCATCACATATTTTGGTTCTCTCCCGTCAAAGAAGAAATTGCACTGGACAAAGTTAAACAGGTTAAGGAAGACTTTGTTCAGCACTCTTAAAATAGGAAAAGAGGTGCCAGAACTGAGCTGGACCACAACTGCACTGAAACAAAAGGCAATAGAGTTTTTTAAGAGCTAGGACCTCAGGCCATCTGCGCTTGCTAATTGGCTTTATCCAAAGGAAAAGTAAATGTACGCACTCATCTGCGTGGCAGGAGGTCATTTTGAAATTGGGGTAAGGCTCCTACTGAACTTAGGCTCCCATCCTTCCACGGAGAAAGGGCCACTCTTCTTTGATGACCTTATTTCAGAGATGATTCCTAGGTCTTTGAAAAAGACACTCCTGGGTCGCAAAACTGGCATGAGACTTTTAAAAATGATTTCCATCTCAAAGGGGCAGAAATAATTCATGCCGAGTTTCCCAAAATGAGTGTTCTAAAGAAAGGGCAGTCAGTGCCTAGAGTCAGGAAGGAGCCTGTCTGAAGTCTAGTCCAGCCGAGGGGAATGTTAAGATCGTCTTGGGCATCCTTCTCGATTAAACCGAGTCCCAGTTTCTCAGGCCAGTGTCTTTTTCTGCCTTGGTGATGTCTTAACCATTATCCGCAGTTAGAATTTATCAGGCGTACTGCTCATCTGAAGAAGTAGACACAGTGAGATACGAGGCAATCCACTGCAAGTGCACTAATTAGCTCTAAAAGGCCAGCATGTGAGGAAAACAGTGGTAAGGAGGCTCACATCACTGGCTCACATCACATCCCATTTTCACTATTTTCACTCTTCATATTGTCGATCATTAGAAGCAAAATAAAAGTTTCAATTGCTTGTGTGCTCAGATTACTAGTAAATTACAAACACACCTTGCGCACCAGGATTTTTATAAAAGGAATGATATGCTCATTGATAGTCATTTTCAACAGAAAATTCTTTGAATGGAGATAAGAGTTAGTGGGGAGGAGAAAACTACATAAGTTTATATCAAGGAGGAATTTGAAATGTTTGGGGGGAATATTTTATGGCTAAATGTATGCCTTATAAAAAGGATTATTTAAATCATAGGCTTAGTTAGGATCAGAGTTAATTTTGTCATTTTGGAATTCTTGGACGTGAATATACGTGTGTGCGAGAGCTAAATATGTGTACACACAGAGAAATACATACACACAGACATCCATATTATATTTCTGAAAGCAGTATATATTTTTTCCTACATAAATATCATTTATTAATCCTTTTGGTTGAATATTATAATTAAAGTAATTCTAGAACAGGTGATTACAAAATGAAAAATCCGATCCTTCTCCAAGAGGTTCAGGAGGCTCAGAAATGGCATTGATCTATGTGCTTATGCAATTAGGTCTGTTTTTCAAGGAAGGGGGTTCATAACCTGATTTCTCTTAACTTTGTTTATTTTGAGAGACAGAGAGTAGAGGAGGGGCAGAAAGAGAGGTACAGTCCACACTGTCAGTACAAAGCCTGATGCCGGGCTTAATCCAATGAACTGTGAGATCATGACCAGAGCCAAAATCAAGAGCCAGACGCTTAACTGCCTGAGCCACCTAGGTGCCCCTTTGACCTTACTGTTCAAAGTGTGGGTTGTATGTATGCGGCCTTGGCATTGCTTGGCAGCTTGCTAGATATGTATAATCTCAGGACCCACCTCAGATCTACTAAATTAGAATCTTCATTTTCTAGAACTCTCTTGGTGATTCCTACACATATTAACATTTGAGAAGTATTGGTCTATAGCTTTCATGAAACTCACAAATGCTCTGAGTCGTTCCTTCAATAGTGAGGAACTACTGCTGTAGAGTAACAGTAGCTGGCTTGGTCAATTTTATTCCCACTGAATTCAGACATACTACACTAACCTGAAATTTATAATAGACTTACTGGGTATGTATTATATGCAAAATATGTTGGTAGGTACAAACATGAATTAGACAATTGCCCTGGGAGGTGGGACACAATATATTACTGGTGGACAAAGCATGAATAAAAATAATTATAAAGTTGAACCAAATGAAGTTATTTGTAGGTAGAAATGTATTGGCCATTTCATATCATTCAGATTAAATATATATAACAAAAGGTTTTATATATCATTGCAGGAATCAAAAGAGATGTTAATGAATAGTAAAATAATACCCCAAAATAAACTTAGAGAAAGGTTGTATCAAATGTGCAATGTTCCATGGTTAATGCATTTTAGAAAGAAAATATATTTTCTTAACAATCTTTGAAAGTGAATAAACATCCCTAGAGTCTTAGGTAAATGAAAACCAAACAATATAACCTATAAAATAATGGTTGGTATTATTATATAATTTTTATTGTAGTCTGTTAAGCGTTTTGAATATCTTGTTACCTTCAAGGCAAACACTATTTCTGTGAGGCTGGTGATGTCATTGCTCCGTTACAGGGGAGGAATCCGGCACAGAAAAGCTAACTGGTCCTTTGAAGGTTACACAAATCTAAAGAGGAAAGCCATCACAGCTGTCCAGGTCTTTTGGACTCCAATTCCTGTGTCCTTTCCGATTCTTCCCATGGCTCCCAGGCCTGGTCAGCAAAACTCCAATATTCACCAAAAATGTGCAATTTGGAAAGAAGGGTGGTTTGCACCTGGACCTTCTCAAACTCAGGTGAACCAGTAAAATCAGGTGTTCATCTCATGGAGAAGACAGCCGCAGAGGCAGATCTTATGGTACATAATAAGCATCTCCGAAAAATTGGCTTCTGTGGGAAAATAATTGCTTTCACTTGTATCTTCCACTTAGTATTTTACTTGGCCATTGACTGCTATCATGATGATTTTCCTTAAGATTTTTTAGAGTCTTATCCTAAGGCTCTAATAAGGATGGTTTGAGGAGGGAAAATGTAACTCTTGTGGCAACTTCTTATTTGTTGTCCACTGGTACGTATTTATTAGTCTTTTGAGATACGTGTGCATGGATAGTTCTGCATGTGTTTATATATGTTTAATTATATGCAAAAGAATATTATTTATATCTGTATATATATATATAAATAAGGTGTTATTTATCTGAGATAATGCCAGACTAAGTAAATTGCTCTTTGAGAGCGAGATGTCCGACTCATTGACCACTGTATCCTTAGCACTATATGCTTTGCACTCTCCCTGGTGCAGAACAAATATTTGCTGAATGAATGAATAACGTATATTATAAATATTTTCTTACATTATTTACAGTTGTGCAATTTGATTGTAAAATAATGTAGCAATGTAAAAAAGCAGGAGAGTCATTTGCAGAGCTGGAAGGATGAAGACATTGAATAATCTTCTCGTAATCATCTATGAGAAGATAGCAAAACTCAGGAGGCAGAAAAGGTCACACTCTCTACACAATGCTTGCAACAATACTGTACTTCTCTCTCCCAAGGAGAATGGAGTATTACTCTTGTACATAGTACTCCACCTGGTATCTTATTTTGCTTTAAATGACATTTTCTTTCTACTTCATTTTCCTTTAATTTTTCGGACATGGAAAGAAAGTACAACACTTTGCATTTGAATAGTCCTTCCCAGGATGCCTACATATCATTTTATTAAAATCAATGTGACTAGTCTCTGAGGATGAAGAAAAGGTATTTTTAAAATCTCCATGCTACAGAATAGGAAATTATTCTAGTTGAGAGAAGCGAGGTAATTTGTTCTCTGCACTACTGAAAATCTGTGGCATTGTAATTTCCTGGGTCAAAGTGCCAAGTAGCTTGTTTATTCCCTTCTTCACAGGGTCAACGGGAACAATAGCTATGCTCTTGGGACTACCCTTAGATTTCCCCCATTAACCCAGCTCACATTGCTGATTTATTAAAACACATGGATTGCAGTACCTGAAAAATGACATAGGCCTTTGGGAGATGGCAGAAAGGTAAAGTGATATATAGGAAGCGATGAGGCCTTTTGGAATAGGGAAGTAGGAAATGTTTAAGAGTGTTAGAGCTCATACGCAATTCTTGCTGGCTCTTAGGAAAAAATATGCAGAATTTTAAGCATGCTTTTGATGGATGATATT
Source organism: Crocuta crocuta (assembly GCF_008692635.1). Lineage (NCBI taxonomy): Eukaryota > Metazoa > Chordata > Mammalia > Carnivora > Hyaenidae > Crocuta > Crocuta crocuta. The sequence goes on from NW_027529538.1 coordinate 792,587, forward strand.
TAATAAGTCCTGGGCAATTTGGCTTTCCCTAACCCCAATTAGTATCTGTGTGCCTTCTGTGACTCAACATCACTCAATCTTCTGGTTTCATACCCTGTGAGGCACCATCTTTTGGCCCATGGGTAGTGCCAGTGATTTACATGGAGTTAATCCACCTCAACCCTCTGAGGTGATCATGTGACCCAGCCCGGCCAATCTGAACACTGCAATCCTCAAGCCATAGTGATTGGTTCAGAAATAGGCACGTGACCCATGAGAGCCAGTAGAACACAATTAGACTCTTCTGTGAGCCACCTGGAAGAGACATTCACTCTTGCTCAACTTGAACCCAAAGGGAATAGTCTTAAAGACTGTCTGATAGAGGTTAAAGAGAAAGCCAGAAAGAAGTCACAAAGGAAAATCCATGTCCTGATGACACTATTCAAATCCCTGTAATAATCTACCCACTAGTTTTTGTAGTTACATTCTTTTCATGCATAAGCCAATTTTCTGTCATGTTTAATTAGAAATCCTAACAGGCTTGGTACAGAAATACTCTTAAAACTCAGTTTTGGAAATTACTTTTGGCCATCATAGTTTTGCCCAATATAAAGAGAAGGCACTTAGAGCCATTTCTGTTAATTTTCTCACTAAGAAAATATGTTATGAGATTGACAAGGAGAAGTTTGGTTCTAGTCTTAATTACCAAATTGTAATAGGCTGTCCTCAGATTTTTACGAAGCATCTGGGGTAGATGTAGAAATCATGGGTAGGTTTCTGAGTCTTTTGATATTTCAAAGGACTGAAGAATAAGAGAATATTTTAAAAATTTCCAGCAAAACTAAATCCCAAAATAAGAACAATTCGGAGGAAAGCAAACATTCATCGTTTCAATCTGTAACTGTGTTATGTGTCACTATCAGCATATCTTATTTGGGAAAATCAACAATCTGAGATATGATATGCCTTTAGAAATCATTATATATATATTTATGTCAAAATACATATTTTTGTAAATTGACTAAGCAATTTATAATTTTAAAAATTTGTCTTCAAGTAAAGAATGTTATAATGATTTATCTAATAACCAACATCAGTACACTGAATGAGAAAAATAGCATCTGAATTCTTGCTTTATTTTTAGTAACGTTCATTTCCTCTAGGAATTTTACTCTTTAAGTCTAGGAAACTCACTTTCCATCCATGGGGCTCCTTTCCTGTGTTTATTATCCTGGCTCATTTGGTCTATCCTAAGAAATAAATAACATCCAGAAAGAAGAGATGCTGGGATTCTGGGACCATACAGTATGAATTAGAATTTTGGTATCATATGTGAAACAGAAGATGAGTCTATTTTTTTCTTAAATGTTTCTCTTGAGAGATGTAGAAAGCATGAGCGGAGGTGTGGGGGTAGAGAAAGAGAGGGGAAGAGAGAGAATCTCAAGCAGGCCCCATGCTGTCAGCTTGGAGCCTGATTCAGTACTGTTTCACAACTGTGAGTTCATGACCTGAGCCAAAATCAAGAGCCAGACACTTAACTGACTGAGCCATCCAGGAGCCCCAAGATGAGTCTATTTTTGATTATCTAGTAGATTTGTAGAAAACCAAGCTAAGCAGTCAGTGCCCAATGTGTGTGCCCTAGTGTAAGTGCAAGTTAACACCATGAACTTGAGAAGATAATAAATGTTAGGAGTTGAGGTTAGGGAAGCTTTGTCAAAATCTGAGTGGCATATTTAGAAGAAATACAAATGAAGATTAGTCTTGATGACTAAGAGATTTTTGATTCCCATGCTATGGCAGCTTAAATATAGCTTCTATTTAAGGTTCATACGGACTTGTGCCAAGAGCTTGCCATAGATAACTTATCTCTAATGAATATTTTATCAAGAGTTTACATCTCTTACCTGTGTAACTTCAAAATCTGCCTGGAGACTTCCAGATGTTAATCCGCTTAGAAGAACAATTTCATTTTCTTTCGGCTGCTGGACATTCATGGAGCTGATAAGTTTTGGAAGATCTGGTGAAACGTTGACCAATTTCTGTAAAGGAAGAATCTTGATTAGCTTAGATGATTTCTTTTCACCTCCAAAACACTACCCCCAAACTATGTACTTGCAAAAATAATATACCTGTATAACCATGTAAATGATAGATTACTGAATCTACTAAAATTATTATTAGATGAAGTTGTGTGAATTTGAAACATGAAGGTTTAGATTGGAATAAGAGATTACTTAAAGCTTAAAAAACCCTTTGCTTCTAAATTTTCCAAAGTAGGCATTTAATAACTACTGTCACACCATAGGTATGCATAGTCGAGATTTTTTGTTTCCTTCTTAAATCTTGGAATGAGAGACTTGTTGACTAATGACCCTCTGTTCTAACCAGGTCAATAATCATAACATCAATAATAAAATAATTTCTGATACTGAATTTGCTCCATGTACTAGGCACTGTACTAACGGCTGTATACATGTTACATCTTTAGCACATTTAACCCCCACAACACCCCCGTATGGATTAGGCACCATTACTTTCTTTTTACACATAAGTAGCCCGAGACTCAGAGAAAATTATTTGACACAAACTTATGTAGCTAAATCAGTGCCAGGTTTCTACCCTTAACTGTGAAAGATGCCAACTTGCTCAAGTCCCTCCTGCTCTCTCTTTGACAGACTCTGTACCGTAAGTCCCTTAAATGAAATAATATGTACAATTTTTTAATCCCTCCAGTACTACATGGATGAATGACATCTGAAGCTCTGTGGGTGTCTCTAATGGATAATCTGGATGGGCAATTGAGTCTGAGAAACTTCAGGTGCAGCACTGTCAAGAAAAACAATACAGGGATAACCAAGTAATCCCAGGCCTGCTGTTCTGTGATGTCAAGCTGCAAAGGGTGTGCTACTATACCGTATTATACCAAATAGTAGGGTCAAACCATCTTCGGCTTTAGGCGAGAAATAATAATCAATTCACTCCAATTAATTCTTTTTATCAGGCCCCTTGTTAGCTCTAGTTCCGGAGGACTGAGGGGCCCTTCAAGTTCTTGCATGATGTCAAAGATTTACATCAGGATCATCTCAGCCTCAGATGAGCCCGGAATCTGTAGCTGTTGGAGAATGCGGAGTGTGAGCCCCAGAGGAGTGTAGGGCTGGGAAACCAAGGTTAGAGCAAAGCGTTTGATCAAAACAGGAAGGAGCAGACCTGAGAGCCCCAGACAAGGGCTGGCTGGTATCAAGCAAGTTTGGAAAAGCCTTGGAGACATCGTCTCAGTCAGGGTGTTTGAGGGAGGAGGAGATGGGGGCTGAAAAGGCACTACCAGTCCCCGCGGGCAGGAGAAAGCACCTGTTCGGAGAGCAGCCCTGTTACCCTGGGAAAGCAAGTATCACAAGCACAAGGAAGGCACACTGTGCGTGAGGTGGCAGGGAGAGGGTCAGGGAATGGCCGTGATGACACCATCCAACTAAAGGGTCTCCAACTAAATGAGCATCATTTATAGATGACGTCATGTCAGCTCTCTGGTCAGTGCAGGCAGCCCTTGGCATGAGCTCCCGGGGAGTTCGTGTTCCCAGTATTACCTGCTGCAGGTGCTCCGTGCTGCACGCATCCTTGTTCACATCCAGGTTCACGAAGCAAACCTGAGAAAGAGGACAAAAACAGCCAAGTAAGTGAAAACCTGGCAGTTCTTTTCCAAGAAAGCAGGAATCCATTTGGGGCGGATGATTTGAGAGTCCTGCATACTTCGTATAGTTGGTCTGACACAGAAACGGCCGCTGTACCTTTGGGCTTCTCTGCAACCCTCTGAGGCCCTCCTCGCAATTCCCCGGACCCCACAGCGCGCCCCCTTCCGTTCATGGCGCAACAAACCAGACAGTCTCTGTATTCAAGTCAATGTCAAGTCACAACGAAATCTGCAGGCTTATAAAGGGTTAGCAAAACTCCTGAAAGAAGAAAAAAGACTTGTAACCCTCGAACACTCTGTTTATCGTTGCAATAAACATTTCTCTCCATTTCTCCCTTTTTTCCTCATCTCTTTCTCTTCTCATTTTTAATACAGTGCATGGTAAGTGGATTTCTCTTTGTTTCAGAGTTTTAGCTAATTTATTTAATCCCATTGTATAGTTTGCCTTTTTTTGGCCATCTTACAGAAGGGTCTGAATAGGCTAGAGTATGAAAACAACAGTGAGAATATTAAAAAGTAACTCAGAGCAGCAGTAAGAGAATTGTTGTGGTTTAAATCTCAAACACAGCACACAGGAAACAACTCTACTATGAGAATTCACATGGAGTTGGGGAGAAGAAAACTGAGGGAACAAAGAAGTGAGATACATTCTTTTTTTCCCTCCGAAATTAATTAATTTGAGTATAGTTGGCACACAATGTTATATCAGTTTCAGGTATATAAAGTTTTTTATTCTTAAGTTAATTTGTCCATATAAAACTGATGAAATTAATTATTTGGATATTTAGTCAGATGTTTGGGCTTACGTTGATGCCTGGAAGTGTATGCAGCCTTCTGACTTCAGTTAGTTGTTTGGGGTCATGATTTCCTAGAGTCCATCCTTTTACTTTTTTGAGGTTTAATAAGAAAACATAATTGAAGGATTTTGGGTAAGTCTTTAAGAACTACCTANTTTTTTTGGCCATCTTACAGAAGGGTCTGAATAGGCTAGAGTATGAAAACAACAGTGAGAATATTAAAAAGTAACTCAGAGCAGCAGTAAGAGAATTGTTGTGGTTTAAATCTCAAACACAGCACACAGGAAACAACTCTACTATGAGAATTCACATGGAGTTGGGGAGAAGAAAACTGAGGGAACAAAGAAGTGAGATACATTCTTTTTTTCCCTCCGAAATTAATTAATTTGAGTATAGTTGGCACACAATGTTATATCAGTTTCAGGTATATAAAGTTTTTTATTCTTAAGTTAATTTGTCCATATAAAACTGATGAAATTAATTATTTGGATATTTAGTCAGATGTTTGGGCTTACGTTGATGCCTGGAAGTGTATGCAGCCTTCTGACTTCAGTTAGTTGTTTGGGGTCATGATTTCCTAGAGTCCATCCTTTTACTTTTTTGAGGTTTAATAAGAAAACATAATTGAAGGATTTTGGGTAAGTCTTTAAGAACTACCTAGTTAGAAGCACCTGGGAGGCTCAGTCACTTAAGTGTCCAACTCTTGATTTTGGCTCAGGTCATGATCCCAGGGTTGTGGGATGGACCCCGTGTTGGGCTCTGCACTGACCATGGAGCCTGCTTAAGCTTCTCTCTTTCTCTCTCTCTCTCTCTCTCTACCACTCTCTCCAGCTTGCATACACTCTCTCTTTCTCTCTCTATACNACACACAGGAAACAACTCTACTATGGGAATTCACATGGAGTTGGGGAGAAGAAAACTTAGGGAACAAAGAGGTGAGATACATTCTTTTTTTCCCTCCGAAATTAATTAATTTGAGTATAGTTGGCACACAATGTTATATCAGTTTCAGGTATATAAAGTTTTTTATTCTTAAGTTAATTTGTCCATATAAAACTGATGAAATTAATTATTTGGATATTTAGTCAGATGTTTGGGCTTACGTTGATGCCTGGAAGTGTATGCAGCCTTCTGACTTCAGTTAGTTGTTTGGGGTCATGATTTCCTAGAGTCCATCCTTTTACTTTTTTGAGGTTTAATAAGAAAACATAATTGAAGGATTTTGGGTAAGTCTTTAAGAACTACCTAATTAGAAGCACCTGGGTGGCTCAGTCACTTAAGTGTCCAACTCTTGATTTTGGCTCAGGTCATGATCCCAGGGTTGTGGGATGGACCCCGTGTTGGGCTCTGCCCTGACCATGGAGCCTGCTTAAGCTTCTCTCTTTCTCTCTCTCTCTCTCTCTCTACCACTCTCTCCAGCTTGCATACACTCTCTCTTTCTCTCTCTATACATACATACATACATGTAAATATACATATTAAGTTAAAAATAAAAAAAGAACTACAATGGTTTTACATTGGTAAAGTGTAAAGATCACTACTGTTTTACTCTCCCTGATGCAAGGTTTTCTGGATTTTTGAACTCACCATATCCTTGCAGCATATCCCTAGGATATAGCATCTGCTTGTGAAGAACAACTTGATGGGCATTTGGGGGAAGAAAGGGCATGAACTGCCGTCCACATTCTCACTTAGAGGTTCTCCTCCTTCGGGTTAATAAGATGGCTAAATTGGGGGATCTGAGCATGAGCACAAATGGAGACATAAATAGTAGATGGTGCTTGGAAGGAGTTCATGGTTTAAGGCAGTTTGCAAACATTCATACAATAATCGGAACTTTGCCCTTGGAAAACTGGTTCAATGTCTGTGAGTACTCGGGGGCTCTGAAGAACATGCATCTGGAACTGCAGTTGCTGAATTGATTAGACAGTCTCCCATTCACCTTGAAGAAAGGTGGGTTACCTTGACTCGGCATCATGAGGCTCTTCTATCACAGTGACAGGGGGCAAAGCAGATACCAAAGCAAGGCATCTATAATAACTACTTCTCTGCCCTCTGATGTTGTCTTTTGTTCTCTGAAGATGAACCTCCTTTTTATTCATTCTGGGTTGTGATGTAAAACTCTGCCTGCATTTGGAAGAAACCCTCCACCCTTGCCAGCTGGGCCGAGACTAGAACAAAGTCTAAACCAATCACTTGCTTACATTTGGCACATGTACCTTTCCAGATCTCGGTCGTAAAGCGTGGTCTAGGTTTTTAAGGGCCTGATGTCCCTACAGTGTCTGAAGACCTTTTTAATAAAAGGAGTCACAAAATCAAAAATTCTAAATTACGAGAGAAAGTGGATACTCTTTTATTTAGAAGAAGAAATGATTAACAAATATCAAATTTTTTAAAAAGGATAACAAATATCACAAATATGACAACTTCCAGAAAAATGATATTTTAACTAATCTACTGCCTCCTACACCTCCATAATACTTTTCCCCTATATTTTTGACCCCAAATGATGACAGTTTTATAACATTTTGTCTGGATAGAAAAGAAACATAATTCAGTCTTAACCTAATATTGTTGTAGATTTTTTTCAGCCTCACTAAGTTTTATTGATAATATCTTATACCTTTTCCAAGTTGTTGTCAAATTCAGTTGGACATCACTCTAAAATTTCTTTCATCCATGAGTTGTTATAGGCACACTCATCCCTTGTTATATTGTTACACATCTGTGCTCTACAAACATGAGAATTTGCCTGTATTCTCTTCTTGTTTGATTCACATTTAAAAAGGAAAAAAAAGAACATGGTGGAATTATGATTTTCAATATTATCAAATAAATGTCCCCCAGGAGAGAACTTCTGTGTTGACCAGGCATCAGTGAGAACTAGTCTGGTGTTTATAAGTTCACATGTCTGGTGATGGGAAGGATTCTCCACAGACTAGCTTCTGGAATGTAAACCTTTCTCTCTACTATCTATACATTTCCTGTAGGACATATTTACACTGTGTCAGGTTACATGACCTGACACCTACGTGTCTCAATGTCTGGCTCAGTTGCCACTGTCGAAGACAAAGGTATTCCTGGGAGCCATTATTCCACGTGCATAGCTAGCAATTGCTTAACTCTACATAAAGGTGACCTCAAATCATATAGAAATATCTCATGTATACAAAACCCCATTCAATTTTCTTCAAACCAGACCCCACACATGTCTGCGGTCACTCCAATGACCTTCAACATGACAAAAGGTAGTGGCAGTTTGATTGGAAGGAGATCATTGTAGTTAAAAGATCTCCCTTTTGAAAATTTTACAAGCATATAACCATGTGAGCTTGTGGGAGTGGGGCGTGTGCACATGAAGAGCCCTGAATTTTAGGCTTTATAGTAAATCTACTTCATGCTAAAATGGTCCGTGTGATGGTATTCCTCTCTTCATATGTTCACTCTCTGCGACCTTGGGCTCTTTACTGAGATGTAGGCATCCGCTCACACTGAACTCCAAGTGGAGAATGTGAAAGCTTGTGTCCAGCAGAGCTGGGGAATGGTGGGTATGGGTAGGAGGTGTGGTTTTGATGCTGGCTTCTGAGAAGAAAGACAATATGTGCTATTGTTCTTGCTCTCACGGAGTTACGATCCGGAAGAAGAACACATTCTTTAAATCTGTGAAGAACATTATTATCACAGAAGTGACAGGGCTGTAATTACAGAAGTGGTGGAGAAGGAAAGTGGAAGAATGGGGTCAATCACAAGTGGCATTGCAGAGAAGGCCAGATTTGAGGTGAGCGGGCAGGACACATTTCCAATGGCACAAACAAGGAATGGACGATCTCCCCCACCACCCACATCAGCACCAGCTGAATGACGGCAAGAGACCCTGAATTAAGCATAAGGTGAAGAAAGGGAGAAGAATGACGTTGTGGAGTCCAAGGTGAGAGGCATGTCCTAGAGAAATTCCAGAAGTGAGGCCAAGGTTGGAGAGCAATATGCCTTTCTTTCCATGCTATAAAGCATATGGGCATAATTCAGCAGACTTTTTAAAGAGTTGAAGTAAAGAGGAAATCATGGTCCACTACACTCCATGTGCAGGAAAGGTGAGAAAGACCAGAGGGCTAGAATTTTGCACCCAACAAGTGAGGCTCCTTCCTGTGTTATTGCAAGAGGGTATAAGGAAACATTTGGTAATGGAAGTTGAAAATCAGTTTCTGGGGGCTTCAGGAGAGTGTTCAATGTGACTAAAATATGAATGCCTGGGAGATTCTGCATTAAGGTTCTCTGTGCTGTGAGTTGAAAGGGGTCCCTGGGCGGAAAGAATGCGATAAGCGGTGAGGCTGAGGCTGTATGTCTGAGATACCAGTTCACAGGGAATAAGATGTCACCTTTCTGTGTTTTCTCTTCATCTCAGTCTGGGGTGATGTTATTGAGTTATCTGTAAAATGCCCGAATGTGCAAATCTAAAAAATACCAAATGATCCGAGAAATATTTAAGTATGTGTGTTTACTTAATAATCTCTTGAACATAGTTTGTTTCCCTTCAGCCCTTGCCACATACTTTATTCACAAAGGCAGGCCCTTTTCATCACTGAATTCTTAGTGTTTAGCAAAGCCTGGCATTTCGTTAGGTGGTCAATAAATGCTTGTTGATCAATGCATAGGCACAAATAGAGTAGAAGCACTGTCTCAGGTGTTATAAGCATGTTAACTGTAATAATTATTTACCTGTAATAATTATTTTCCTTATTTATGTAGTGAATCCCAATGTTATCAGTAAACAAAGTTGTCTTCTAGTAAAGATATAAGGGGATAGATAGAGAAGTTATAGAATTAAGTGAATTAATGTTAATCTAGCAATTGGTACTGTTTAAAGTACTTAGACTGGCTTCTTTGTTCTGTGATTAAGGATTTGCTAAAAAATTGAAAAAAGGCAAAAATTGAGAACCATATTTGGTAATAAACATGGGTAAAAGGTATTAACATTTTTCTTGCAATGGAAGCTCCTTTCTCCTCCTATAAAATACAATTCATGTTGTGTCTGCACATGTCCTGTATGACCCCCCCAGGCATGCTCAGCTGACGTAGATGGAAATACAACATCACCACTAAGAGAACAGAGACCCCTCTTTTCTTACCTACTTAACAAAGTGAATTTTGTGGTTGTACATAACTTTCAAATGCAAATACCTCCCTTCTGTCATTATTACAGTTTTAAAATAAAATGTTCAAAGAATAAGTATCATTGAGCAAATGAGGCCACTATGATTGTGGTTCTTATGTAATCTCATCAAATAGTCTTCAAAAGTTATTTGTAGATCCTAAACATTCTACTGTCTGTTTAGTGTTATGGATTATTTAATCAAGCTATATTAGGTATATAATTCACTGGAAGTCCCTTTTTATAAATGGAGGAGATTGTAGGCATGTTTGAAAATAATATTTCACCATGAAATTTTAGCAAATAGTGATATAAGATCTATTTTGGGGGCGCCTGGGTGGCTCAGTCGGCTAGGTGTCTGACTTCGGCTCAGGTCATGATCTCACAGTTCATGGGTTCGAGCCCTGCATTGGGGTTCATGCTGACAGCTGGGAGCCTGGAGCCTGCTTCCAATTCTGTATCTCCCTCTCTCTCTGCCTCTCCCCTGCTCACACTTTCCCTCTCTCTCAAAAATAAATAANCCATGCTGACAGCTGGGAGCCTGGAGTCTGCTTCCAATTCTGTATCTCCCTCTCTCTCTGCCTCTCCCCTGCTCACGATCTCTCTCTCTCTCACTCTCTCAGAAATAAATAAAACATTTTGAAAAATTAAAAAAAATAAAGTTAAGGNTTATTATTTATTTTTTGTAGAGGTCAGACAAAAACAATTTTAAGTCAGATGAAAAAAGTGTCAGACAAAAGAAATACCATATGTCATGTAACAGGTCTGACATTTTGAATAGAAACCATAGAAAAAGAACTGGTGATGATGGTCAGGGGCAAACTCCCATTGCATGTGGACAGTTGTTTGTTTCTTTTTAAGTTGGAGAGAGAGATAGAGAGAGGAGAAAGAATGAGCGGGGAAAGGGGAAAAGGAAGAGAGAGAATCTCAAGCAGGCTCCACGCCCAGCACAGAGCCCTGCCGTGGGGCTTGATCTCATAACCATGAGATCATGACCTTAGTCAAAATCAAGAGTCAGTCGCTTAACCAGCCAAGCAACCCACGTGGCCCTGTATGTGGACAGTTTTATTTTTGCATGGACTCTTCAGGTTGTTAATGCAATAGTCGAGGAATGCCATTGCATTATACATCCAGGAGGGACAAATGGCTGTGCTAGAGTGTGCATGTGGGCAGTGCTTGTAATCCAGAATACGGGCCCTTTGACTTCTTCTGCTGGGTATTGTCATCCCTCCCGATGTCAGCTAAATCCTGTGAAGGCAATCCTGCTTAGAAAAGGTTAACAAGAAGAATGATGTGAAATTGCCTTTAAAATCTAGGCATTTGAATGTTTACTATGACCACATAAAAAATTAAGTTTTATCTCAGAAGAAACCTAGTTCCTTCCTTCGGCGGCTTCTAACAACGCAGTCATCTGGCCTTGCGAGGAAGATGGGTCTCTTTATTTTATGGTGTTAAAATGTCCATCTATGTATTTTCCAAAGAAAAAATTGTCTCATTTCTTACCCCAACCAAAAAACGCCTACTAGATTCAGGGTCCTGGACCAAAATTATCTCTGAAGGCATATGGCATTTTCCCGGATTAGTATTTTAGACTGATGATAAGTAAAATGGCAATTTATGCATCAATGTTGTTATACCATGATGCTGTCAGACATTCTCGAACACACCTGACGTTTGGAATGATAACTGTATTTGTATCCAGTTATTATTGCTTTAAAATGATTGCAGCAATCACACAAAATGAGATACAAAATTTTACTTACACTGAAGGCTATCAAATCTCTGTGCTTTTTAAACTGTCAATATTTTAAAAAATATCTTAGAATTGCTCTTTTGAGGATAGCTATTCAAACATTTTGTGACGAGAGGCTCTGTGAAAGGTGCTGGAATTTCTCAACTGTGCCAGATATTCTAACCAGCCGTACATCAAGCCAATTTTATTGCTAAACAAAAAATAAAAAAAAAACAACTATGCTACTCAAGATAATTATTTGTTTTCCCACTATTTTTCTTGTTTCAAAAAACTTTTCTTTTGGAGCAAAAGGAAATACTTAGATACAATATCTGATATACGTTTACCAGTTGAAGAACACACTATATTTAAATTTCCATTTTAAAGATGTACTTTACTGAGATATAATTCACATGTGACTTACTCCTTTAAAGTATACTTCAGTGATTTTTAATACATTCACAGGAGTGTGCAACCGTCATTACAATCAACTTTAGAATATTTCTTCATCCACAAAAGAAGATGTATTTATTAGCAGTTAGTCTCCATTTCCTTCCCCATTTCTCTCCCCAAGTCCCCCCACCCCAGCCCTAGGAAACCACTAATCTATTTTCTGTCACCACACGTTGGCCTAATTTAGACATTTCATAGAACCAGAGTCATTCAATATGTGGGGGTTTTTTTGGTGGCTGATATAACATCATTTTTCTTTTTTACAACGCATCAATTGGACAATTCTTTTTTTTTATATTCTTATTTTATTTCTNCTACGTTCACTGAAATAAGTACAATCACCATCTGTCATCATCCAGCTTATTACAATGTTACTGACAATATTCCCTCTGTTGAACTCTTCACCTCCGTGACTTATTTATTTTATAACTGGAAGTCTGTACCTTTTAATCCCCTTCATCTGTTTCCCCAATCTGCCTACTCACTTCCTTTCGGGCATACCTACATTAAAGCTTTTTGACTATAATGTTGTCATCTCTTGTCTCCTTAGTGGTGAAAGCTTTGTCCCATCATCTCCTCCCACTGAAAGGGGTAGTATTAAGGAAACATAATTCCCAAGGATGGTGTGCACAGAGAGGAGCCAAATTTCCCTTGGAATAGAATTTATCTGGGAGCTCTACCTTGTTTGTATATTAAATTAAAGGGAAAAAGAATGCATAGGATAGACTTGTTTCCTCCTTGCTTACATTTTCTTTCACAGAGGTTATTTAGATTGCCAGTACATAGAGAGCTGAGGTAAATTTCTGAACTCTCTGGTATGTGCAGGCAAAGAAAAGCCAAACGTTGGTCAAATATCAAGCAGATGAATTATTACAGACACCATGGATGGTGCTGAGGGATCTTCCTTTCATCAGCAAACATTTAGTTTCTTTTGGAATCCAGATGACCTTTCAACTCTTCACTTTGCCTACTGTAAGTAAGTCAGATTTCAGAGAGCCACAGGAATCATCAACAAATTTAATAGGGAAAATCTTTTTCTGAGGTATGCAGAGCATGTATTGAGTGGAGGGAAGTAGTCAGAGGACTCTTATCTTCTGAATGCTGAGCTGGAGGAGGTGGTAGTTGAGATGATCTGTTTGCTGATCCTAAATCACTCATGCCTAGAACACGGAATTCTTATCCATTATCAAATTACATATGATGATTCTAAACATCTCATCCTTCAAAAGTCATTGTACTTACACTGCTTTTTTAAAAATTAAGTTCTTACCACTCTCTTGGATGCTGTCTGTTCAAAAAATTTAACTCTCCTTAATCCGGATAATTACCCTCCAATGAAAGCATGAGAGAGAAAACAGGGCTATTCTTGAAGGATTGGAAGACAGGAATAACTTAGATCCCCAAAGTATGAACAATCATGATAAAAGAATTAACAGCAAAGAACTGGAGAAGCAAATAGGCCATGTGACAAGAAAAAAAAGTCTAGTTTTCAAATCCTTAAAAAGAATCCCATTTTCCATGGAGGGAACACATCATTGTTCAGAGAGATGAAGGCAAACTGTAAGAGGCTCTTAAATACAGAGAACAAACTAAGGGTTGCTGGAGGGGTGGGGGGTAGGAGGATGGGCTTGATGGGTGATGGGCATTAAGGAGGACACTTGTTGGGACGAGCACTGGGCATTACATGTGACTGATGAATCCCTAAATTCTACTCCGAAACCAATGCTGCACTACATGTTAACGAACTTGAATTTAAATTTAAAAAAATCTGTAAGTTTCACCAAAGAACAATGGAAGAAATTCCAGATGCAGTAAATGACTCAATCGTGTCATCTCTTTAGCTGGCCTTTGGGTGAATATTCTCCCCTTACATGGCTGCAACAGTCCTTCATCTTTGAAACACAATAGTGCGGAAGAAGCAAGAGGTTGCACTTTGCATACAGACAAGCTGAGCTTCAAAGCCCAGCCCTGTCCTAGCTCGATTCTCGTCTAAGGAAAGATAATAAAATACTCTGGAGAATTTCTGTGAAGACTAAAGGAAATATAAAGTAAAGAATATCAAAGCAAATTGGGTGACATTTATTGATTTCTGGGTTATCATCTATAAGCATGAATTACTTGAAATTGCTGCTCTTAGATCACACAAAAACAGCAATTTCATAAGGCCCAATCTAAATAATTTGAGAGAAATATTTATAAAATGCAGTTATTTTTGAGAATGCAAAGCAATTAAAATTTGGGTCCTTGCATGTAGCTTCTCCCTCTTCTGCCCAGATCTTCTTTACTTGGTATAAATCTTTGCTCTCATTTAATTATGTAAATTATTTATTGATGGAAACCAGTGTATTATTTTTTTCTAAAATTTGGAGTGTGTATAAGTATAGAGTGCTACGTTGTTTTTCAGGGATATAAAACATTTGATTAAGAAATGCCTCCCTTTTTATTCCCAGAAGTAGTTATGACTTAACTTATCAAAATGCACACAACAGGAAGAGTGCTGTCTGGTGTTACATACCGCGAAACCAGTGGAAGATTGCAACAGACATGAAACTGAGAGCCAGCTGCATACATGGGAGTAAAAAAAATACAATTTAAAGCAGACATGTAGGCAAGTTAAAAACATCAACCACTGCTTAATCATTATTATTTAAGTTCCTAAATATGAATAGTGCCGTTTGAAAGAACTAGACCTAGATACAACAGAACCACTTTTTATTTTTTTATATTTTTTATTTATTTCTAGGAGAGAGAGAGACAGCGTGAGCAGGGGAGGGTCAGAGAGAGAGGGAGTCACAGACTGAAACAGGCTCCAGGCTCTGAGCTGGCTGTCAGCACAGAGCCCGACGCGGGGCTTGAACCCACCAACCGCGACATCATGAACTAAGCGAAAGTCGGACGCTTAACCGACTAAGCCACCCAGGCGCCCCACAGAACCACTTTTTTAAAAAAAATGTTTAATGTTTATTTTTGAGAGACAGAGCATGAGTGGGGGCTGTGGGGGGCAGAGAGAGAGGCAGACACAGAATCCAAAGCAGGCTCCAGGCTCCGAGCTGTCAGCACAGAGCCCAATGCAGGGCTTGAACCCACAAACCATGAGATCATGACCTGAACTCAAGTGGGATGCTCAACCTACTGAACCACCCAGGTGCCCCCAGAACCTCTTTTATTACAAAAAAGATCTTGAGTCAGAAAGAGTAGATACCAACGTTTATGTGTACAAATCAACCACTAGAATCCAAAGCATAACTTGTTTCTCAATACAGTATATAAATGGATATACAGATTAGCTTTACTGCAAATAAAGTCAGCCAGGCATGTACTGTATATCAGTGTTGAAAAGCTTATCAGTTAAGCTGACGAAAATCTTCCTCTGGATGTGATGAAACAGCTCATCTTTGACTATGGCATAAGAACCAAATGCTATAGACTTGATAAGTTGAATACAAATACTGCATGGTTTTAAATTTTGTAGAAATGTGTGTTTTAACTCTTCAGTTAAGCTTTCATTAAAGATTATTTCCAATTTTTCACTGTTAAAGTAATAAAATAATGGGCATGGAGGAAGGCACTTGTTGGGATGAACACCGGGTATTATATGGAAACCAACTTGGCAATAAACTATAAAAAAATAAAGGTGATTTATCATCTTAAAAAATAAAGTAAAACTAATGTATTTCAAAAATAAAGAAATAAAGTAATAAAATAAAATAAACCTCCAGTGATTGCCTTTCTCCTTTTCTCAAAACCATAGACCTTTGCACAAAAAAAGGTGGGTAGACATGCATGTTTGGGGTCTGAGCAGTTCAATTATTTTAGACTGGATGAAAAGCAATTTAAGCACTTAACATTATTAGGAATAAATGATAGTGAATCTAATTTTAAAATGTGTATGATTCATCTGAACTAAACACCTGCCTAGCACATCTCGTATTTTTGACAGCCAACCCCATAAACAGCTCCATACTCGACCTCTCCAGGATGCCTTGGGTCTACTTGAGCAAAGCCTTTGTGTCTCATCAGTGATTAAGTGAGGCTGCAGTCCACTGGTATGGATAAAAGGTGCAAAACCCAAAAAACTCAGTAGCAACTTCCAAACACACATCCTGGGTGATGTAATGCAGGAAAAGCAGAGTGACTCTCTAGAGAATTTAGTCCTCCAATCCAGCTGTTAAAAGGGTGGAAGATATTTTTCCCTCCTTTTGAACAGATCTAGATGGACTGTCTACATTGATGAATGACACTGGAAACCAGGTGTCACGTTTCATTTCACTGAGTTCAATCTATTTGGCCTGTTGTAGGTCTACATATGAAGCCATTAGCTCAAGGCACGTGTCCCAGTTACAGTTCCTACAGCTTGGATACCAAGGGCCATTTAGAGACTCAGTTTAAAATATTCCAACACATAGTCAAGTCTTCAGAAGTAACTTGCTTTTCAGTGAAATGACTATTAAAGTCAAACCTTCGAAATGCGGAATTCAGAACGCTATAGTTGGCACACAATAAATAAATAATTAGATAGATAAAATCATTAAAGAGAAACAAAAAACATGAGAGGGAACATCTATCATAAGTGAAACGATAAAAACTATTCTTTCATATTTATTTCCTTTGACCATAATTCTGATTAATTAGCAAAATATCCATGTTTCAAAAGACTTTCTGCATGATGAATACTGTCAGTGTGTGTGTGTGGCTTGGTAAAACTGACATATGCTGATTTTTGGCCTCTTTGTCCAGTTTGCTTCCCTGAACTTTATTTGTTTAAGGTAATGGCTTCTGGAAAATAGCCTTCATAATGGTAGTGCTAATTCAAGTTAGCTCAAGTTGGTAACAAATACAGGAAGTGAACCCTTGCACACTTCAGTTCGGATTATGGATTCAAGTGTTCAAAACAGGTAGGTGACTCAGAAATTCTGCTAATAGTTTCTATTCTCTAGCTGCTCCAAAAATCATTAACAGCAAAAAGGCAGGAGCTGAGTTTTTTTGTTTTTTGTTTTTTTTGTTTCATGTTTCAATGTTTCAATCATAAAAGCACTCATTAATCTAACCTCATCATTTACAGAAAAGGAGGAAAAGTTTTTAAAGAAATGCATCACTGTAGGTTCCTGTCTGAGATTTAAAATTATAGCTTTCAACTGGAGAATACTGTGAATTGCATATTTGTAGCTTTTGAAAAGCCTCCGAAAGACCCCTCTCTGTGCAAACAGAGACGGCACTGTCCGGACAAGGCCATCATAGGCGTCAAGTTCATTCCTTTGTAATGTCCAAACCTTGTCATACCATGTCTCTGGCCAGTTAATATTTCCCACTTGAAAGGGAAGCAGAGTAAAGCTTAAGAAACATTCTTGGCCTTCAAATAGCCTTATCAAATACATTTCAGTTTCACCAGAAGTAAATAAGAAAACGATCAAAAGAAATGTTTCTAAAATGTAAGTGCAAATACATATCAGAAAATGTGTTTTAATATTTTTGTTGCAGTACAGAACAACAGAATTTTAGAGAAGGAAGTGAATTTAAAAATCATCTGGCTCAACTCTTTTATCTGAAAAGAAACTGAATCCCAAGTAAGCAAAGTACACCAAATTCCATAACTGAGTCCTTCCTTCTTTCCTTCCTTCCTTCCTTCCTTCCTTCCTTCCTTCCTTCCTTCCTCTGTCTTTCTTCCCCCCTTCCCTTCCTCCTTCCCTCCCTTCCTCCATCCCTCCTTCCCTTCCTTCCTTTCTTCATGTACTGATTCATCCTACTCAGTTATTCATTTAAAGAAAATTAAAGGGCAACCATCTATGCTTGTCGAGGTAAGTACTAACATACAACAATAAACAAGAGGGTCATGGATCCTTCTCTACCTTATGATCCGGTGAACTAAAGTATTTACTTGATAAACATCAGACCACTATAAATGAAAACAGAGAGGAATGCACAACGGAGATACAAGCTAAAATGATACAGAAATCCAGACAAGAGAAAAGGGTAGGTTCTGAGACATGGAGGCAGAGAAAGGCCAGATGGAACTTTGAACACATTCATCTAAGCAACGAAGTGGGAAGGTAGATATGCTGGAAGAGAAAGCTAGCAAAATGGTAGATGTCGTGATAGGATTCTATACTTCCTATTTTAAGTGCTAGGAAGCAACAGGAAGATGATGAAAACTGTAACTTACTTTGCTTCATTGTCAGCTGAGGATGGGGGGTTGTGAGCTGAGGGTAGATACCCCTTGAAATCTCCTTCAATTATCTTTCATGCTTCAATTTGCTGACACAAAGGTGGAGCATCCTCCAGAGATTTCCACAAGGCTGGCCAGCTTGCTAGAGATCGGCTCTGGTGTGAAACTCAGTCATTTCTTTGGTTTTCACAGGGAAAAGAATACTATTCACACCAGCCCTTTATGTTTGGTAGAGTACGTAAGTATCTTTTGGTGAAGAGGGGTTGTGTGTGTGGAGTGGTGCCTGCTCCTTTACCATCACCCTGGGCTCTTCATTCTCTTCCCCTTCACCTCATCTTCTTACCTACTCCCTCCTTACTACGCCTGCACTTCAAATTCTCTATCTATCAGGAACAACTGTTTCCTTGTTGAAGTCTTGACACGGCCCAGCTCAGGAGAGGGACTGTGGGATGGTAGTTGAGAACTGGGCTTCAGTCCCAGCTCTGTCCCTCCTGAGCAACCTTTTAAAAGACTCTGTGTCTTCCTCCATTAAATGAGGAGACAACAGGATCCATCTCATCAAGTTTTTGGAAGGCTTTAATACATAGAGCTTATAAACCCCAGAAAAGTACATGCTCAATGAATATTTTTGCTTTGTTATTATTATTACTTCTCCATACACTTATTGGTATATATTTAAAATTCTCTAACTCTTTAAAATCTAAGTAATATACATATATGGTTTAAGTCTGTTAATAGAAAATACCTGCCTTCTACATACCCACCTGTGACATTCTCAAACTTCTTCTTCAATTTCTTCAAATACACTGCTATTTTTTTAAAGTTCATTTATTTATTTTGAGGGAGGGAGAATGAAAGCATGAATGTGCATGAGTGAGGCAGGGGCAGTGAGAGAGTGAGAGAGAGAATCCCAAACAGGCTCCATGCTGGAAGCTGGGCTCGAACCACCAACTGTGAGGTCATGATCTGAGCTGAAACCAAAAGCTGAATGCTTAACCTAGTGAGCCAGCAAGGCTCCCCCAAGTATACTGCTATTTATTGATCACAAATGTTAGATATTGTCTCCTTACTGTAGATGAGGTTTTAGCACTCTTAGACTGTTATCCTTACCTCACTTTCCCTCCCCTCTCTATTCTCCATATTTTTATATCACAATTTGGCAAATCACTATTTCATATTTGCCTTGTGATCAAGTAATTATCAGTCATTAGGAACCATGCTGTATACCATCATTTTCCTTTTTTCAGTAAAACTTATTCTTAATTTAATTCTTGCCTTATATAGTAGGGTGAGTCATTGTTCAGCCAATATTCATCCTTTTCCAGCTCATTAGGAGGAATCTACTTCTCTGCCCATTAACCTTGAATTTGGCTGTGTGACTTGCTTTGGCCAATGAGATGTTAGCATGTGTAATGCAAGCCCAGGCTTGAAATGTCCCTCTGTGGTGGGGTTGTCCTCTTCATGTCTACCATCTTCCTTACAGGAACTTGTTCTGAGGCTAGCCCACTGGCTCAAGGGATGTGAAGAACACAAGAACACTCCAACTCAGCCAAGCGCACCGTGGGACCCCACAACAACCTGAAGACCCACAGGAAGTATGTATTTGAACACCCCTGAAACATTGTGGTTGACTCTCGTACAACAAAGCTAATATACCTATTTTTACTGATTAGTTTT
Organism: Crocuta crocuta; assembly: GCF_008692635.1. NCBI lineage: Eukaryota > Metazoa > Chordata > Mammalia > Carnivora > Hyaenidae > Crocuta > Crocuta crocuta. Next base: position 812,222 of record NW_027529538.1, read on the forward strand.
CTATTTCACAATTAACCTTCCTTAAAATTCTTATAGATTTAGAAGAGCATTAAGAATAATGCTTTTCATATCATTAAACACAACGGGACTTTTATTTGCTTTTTTTCTTTAACCTGGAGACATTTTACCAAGTCCTCTACTCTCTTACTCTCATCCAGGTTGATTGTCTTCTTGGGAGTTTCCAGCTCCTCCTATTTTGGATCTTCCTTCCTTCCTTCCTTATTTCTTTTTTTTTCTTCAGTTTTTAAATATAATTTATTGTCAAGTTAGCTAACATACAGTGTATACAGTGTGCTCTTGGCTTTGGGAGTAGATTCCCATGATTCATTGCTTACATAAAATACTTAGTGCTTGTCCCAACAAGTGCCCTCCTCAATGTCCATCACCCATTTTCCCCTCCTTCCAACTCCTCCCACCCTCATCCACCCTTGCCTCCCTCTCTGAAATTATTTTTCCCCTTCCCTTTCCCATGGTCTTCTGTTAAGTTTCTCAAATTTCACATATGAGTAAAAACATGTCTTGCCATTTGCAACAGCGTAGATGGAACTGGAGGATATTGTGCTAAGTGAAATAAGTCAGTCAGAGGAAGACAGATATCATGTTTTCACCCAATGTCTTATTTCTTGATTTACTCTCTTGTGTTGAATGTGCACATTGCCAAGTAGCTTTCTTAGAAAGGATGCGTGGAAGACAGATTTAGGCATTGCTCATTTTGGTAAAGTTTTATTTTTAACTTTTTAAAATGTTTCTTCATTTTTGAGAGAGAGACAGAGCATGAATAGGGAGGGGCAGACCGAGAGGGAGGCACAGCATCTGAAGCAGGCTCCGGGCTCTGAGCTGTCAGCACAGAACCCAACTTGGGGCTTAAACCCATGAACTGTGAGAGCACGACATGAGCCAAAGTAGGATACTTAACCGACTGAGCCACCCAGGCACCCCTTGGTAAAGTCTTATTTTAATCCTCACTTTTGATTGATAGGTTGACTGGATATAGAATTGTGGGTTGAAAATCCTTCCACTAAAAATTTGAAGACATTGCTCTGATGTTTCTTAGCTTCTTGCAATGCTGTCAAAGAACAATATGATGTTCTAATTCTTTTTCTTGTATTAATGGCTTAGTTTTCTTATTAGAAATCTGTGATAATCCTTTTTATCCTTGGTATGATAAAATTTCATGATTGTAAGACTTACTGTGGATCTTTCCTCTTACTGGTTTTGTCTATTTTCTGAGCTCTAGTAAGCAAAACACTGTCTCAGATCTGAGAAAATTTGTTACGTTTTTGTTAATTCTGTCTACTTAATTTTCTGTTTTCACTCTACCACTTAACATTAGTCAGGTATTAAATTTCTTGAATTAGTCCTCAGATTTTTAAAAATTTCTTCTTTGCTTGCATTTTTGCTATACTTTCTGGAAGATTCTCCTGAATTTATTTTCCAACATTTCTATGAAACTTTAGAAGTCCAGCTCTCACAGTTTTAATTTACAAACTCCTTCCCCTTTTATCATTGTTTAAAAGGATAAGTCCTATTCTTATTTTATGAATGTATTGTCTTCCTTATTCCTCTGATAGTTAACATTCTAGGTATTGTGGAGAAATTACTTTTGTTCCCTTAAATCTTTGCCTATTTCTTTTGAGTCCTACTTGTCCATTTTACTGCTACCTTTTATGTTAGAGTCTTTTTTCAAGTCTCTTTCTCTCTCATTGCACAATTATAGTTAGGAGTGATGAACTAAAAGTCAGATTGGAAGACATCAAGTATTTGTTAACTAGTAGATTTCTCTGTAGGTTGATTGGATGTGGGGCCAGACATATCTATCTATGGAAGGCCACTTTACTATCAGTATGTATATCAATCTGTTTATCCAAAGATGAATTCTCTGAGTTATTGCTTGGGATATTGCAGTTAAAATTCTGGCTTCCAGCATTTTGGGATCTTGATGGTACAGGAGCTGGAAGGAGTGTCTTATCACTTAGTATATGAACTTTGACTTCCACTCATTTTTCAGTACTGTGATGTTCCTTAACTTTCTCTGGAAACTTTTACTGTCACTATGGAATAAATCTTCAATTCCACTGATTTATTGAAGAATCATGGGCTGTGTATGTGCCATCTACTGTGTGAAGTGCTGGAAGTGTAATGACCAAAACTTCTTGCTGAGAAAGAAGGGATGATGGCCTTCTATGTAGGATTAGAGAGAGAGTTTAGAGTTAGTGCTTCTTGAACAAAATTTCAGTGAACACCTCCATCTTAAGGCGTTGCTTACATGCCTCCACAGCGCTTGTTACCTATTTTCTAACTACTAATCTATTGTTTCCAAGATTTTGTGATGGGAAGTGGCCAGCATACCCCTCTGAAGTCTTTTGGTGTTCAGTGTTCTTAGCTCTGCTGCTGTCTGTTTGGTTTCCATTTCCTGAAAATTTGACATCTCTCACCTATTGTTCCATTCCCTTTGACCTTTATGGTTTTATATACCTTCTACTCTATTTCCATTTAAGTGGTTTTAAGAGAAAGAAAATTTTATGTATTCAATCATCTATGTTTAATGGAAGCAACTCAAACTTTTTTTTTCCATCAAAGACAAGATTTCTCCAGAATTGAATTCTGTTTCCAGTTTTTAAGCTAAAACATTTTTTTCTACATGTATTGCATTGGGATGATTACTTTGGCAATCAGAGGGAAAAGGAAATCACTGGATTACAGGTAGGAAATGTGGCCAAGGTAATGGAATGAAAAGGCATTTCAGAGACATGTTGGAGATGACTTAATGTCAATCTCAACTGGAGTAAGGGATGAGTGGCAGAAAATTGTCTATGGTTTCTTTTAGACCCTGAGTTATTTGGATAATAATAATGTCTTTCAAATAAAGTACATGTGAGGGTTGGAAACAAGGTTTTTTCTTTGGGTTGGAGAGTGGATGATAAATAAGAATGATTAATACTGTACGAATTTCTTACATCATACACAAAAATAAATTCAAAATGGATGAAAGACCTAAATACAAAACAAGAAACCACCAAGACTCTATGGAGAACACAGTCAGTGACCTCTTTGACATTAGCAGTAACAACTTCTTGCTAGATATGTCTTGTGAAGCAAAGGAAAGCAAAAGCAAAAATAAGCTATTGAGACTTCATCAAAATAAACAGCTTCTGCACAGTGAATGAACAATCAACAAAACTAAAAGGCAGCCTATGGAATGGGAAAAGATACTTGCAAATGACATACCTGATAAAAGGTTAGTGCCCAAAATATGTAAAGAATTTATAAAACTCAACACGCCCAAAACAAATAATCCAGTTAAAAAATGGGCAGAAGGCAGGAATAGGGATTTCTACAAAGAAGACATACATATGGCCGACACACGAAAAGATGTTCAACATCACTCATCAGGGAAACACAAATCAAAACTACAATGAGATGCCACTTCACACTGGTTAGAATGGCTAAAATTAACAACTACAGGAAACAACAGGTGTTGGCAAGGATGCAGAGAATGGGGAACCCTCCTACACTGTTGTTGGGAATGCAAATTGGTGCAGACATTCTGGGAACCAGTATGCGGTTTCTCAAGAAACTAAAAATTGAACTACTCTATGATCCAGAAATTGTACTACTAGATATTTACCCAAAGGATAAAAAAAATACCGATTTAAAGGGATACATGCACCCTGATGTTTACAGCAACATTATCAACATTATCAACAATGGCCAAATTATGGAAAGAGCCCAAATGTCCANACCAGATAAATGTGCCATTGATTCTACACTTACTTGTAGATGAAGATACTCAGGGGCAGAGGAGTCAATTAATCTCCCCCGGTCACACAGTTAATAGGTAGTAAAAATAGAAATTTGAAGACACTTGTGATGCTATCCTTACTTCTTTGAACCACTATATCACCATGCCTGCCCTATGGGAAAGCGTCTGAAAAGTGAATGAAAAGATTAAACAGGATCAAAACAGATGTGTCTAAATTTCCGTAACAGCCAAGTGTTTTTAAGAGCATAAGTATACTCTTTGCTTGTGTAGAGAAAATTTTTAGATCCGTATACAACACAGAATTCATGGACTCTTTCTGGTAAAACTGTGTAACAGGGACTTATTNACAACCAGATAAATGTGCCATTGGTTCTACACTTACTTGTAGATGAAGATACTCAGGGGCAGAGGAATCAATTAATCTCCCTCGGTCACACAGTTAATAGGTAGTAAAAATAGAAATTTGAAGACACTTGTGATGCTATCCTTACTTCTTTGAACCACTATATCACCATGCCTGCCCTATGGGAAAGCGTCTGAAAAGTGAATGAAAAGATTAAACAGGATCAAAACAGATGTGTCTAAATTTCCGTAACAGCCAAGTGTTTTTAAGAGCATAAGTATACTCTTTGCTTGTGTAGAGAAAATTTTTAGATCCGTATACAACACAGAATTCATGGACTCTTTCTGGTAAAACTGTGTAACAGGGACTTATTTAGCATGAATTGAGACAAACAGCAACCACAACCACAACCACAACCACAACAACAACCTTGCCATAACATTTCTTTTCACTCCACTGAGAATGGCAGTTCACTCCTAATCTTCTAAAATTGTGGTTCAGCAACAAAATTTACTTTAATATTTAAATGCTTACCAGGCATCCATATTGTAAGGGAAGAAGTAAGATAATCTCCTTTCAAGTGACATGATCATTTATGGAGAAAACCTTTAAGTTTCAATGACAGAACTGTTTGAACTAATAAGTGAATTAAATAAAGTTGTAGGATACAAAATCAATATACAAAATCAATTATGTTTCTATATACAAATAACAAACTATTTGAAAAAGAATTTTTAAAAATCCCATTTTCTATACAAGAGAAATAACAAAAACTTAGAAATAAGCTTAACCAAAGACATGAAATATCTGTGAACTAAAAATTATAAAACACTGATGAAGAAAATTAAAGATATAGAATAAATAGAAAGATATTCTGTTTCCATGGATTTAAGATTTAGGAATTAATATTAAAGTGTCCATACTACCTAAAGTGACCTACAGGGTCAATGCAATCTCTACCAAGACTATGGAATTCTTCACATAAATAGGAAAAAAACCCTTAAATTCATATGGAACCATAAAAGACCCTGAATAGAAAAAGCAATATTGAGAAAGAAGAGCAAAGGTGATGGCATCACATTTTCTGATTTCAAAATATATTGCAAAGCTACACTAATCATAAAGTATGGTACTGGCATCAAACCAGACATATAGACCAGTGGAAGAAAATAGAGAGTCCATAACAAGTCCATGTGTCTAGAGTTAAATCACACTCGATGAGGGGGCCAAGAAGACACAACGGGGAAGGAATAGTCTCTTTGCTAGTGTTGGGAAAACTGAATATCCACTTGCAGAAGGATGTAATTGGACAGTTACCTTATTCTCTAGATAAAAACCAGCTTAAAGGAAAGTAGACAGGTCTCAAAAGAAGACACACAAATGGTCAAAGTAAATATGACCATTTGCTTAACTTCCTTGATTATCGAAGAAATGCAAACCAGAACCACGATGAGATACTACCTCATACCTGCCAGAACTGCTTTTATCAAAAAGACAAAAGGTAAGTATTGGCAAAGATATAGAATAAGGAATCCTTTTACACTGTTGGTGGGAATGCAAATTGGAACAGCCATTAATGGAAGCAGTATAGGTTTTCCTCAAAAGTTAAAAGTAGAACCACCTTATGATATAGTGATCCCACTTCCGGGGATGTAAATATATATGGAAATAGAATCAGGATCTCAAAGAATACCTGCACCCCTATGTTCATTGCATCATTATTCATAATAGCCAAGATATAAAAACAACCTAAACTCCCATCAATGGATGAATGGTTAAAAAAAAAAAGTGATACATATATATGATGGAATATTATTCAGCCATAAAAAGAAGAGAATCTTGTCATTTGTGATAACATGGGCAGACTTGCATGACATTGTGCTATGTGAGACACAGAACGACAAATACTGCATGATTTGTTATGTGACGTACCTAAAACAGACAAACTCTAGAGCCAGATTGTAGAATGGCGGTTTGAGTTGGCAGTAGTGGGAATTAAAGGAGATATTGATTTCTGTTATGAAAGATGAAAAAGTTCTTCAGATCTAATGGATGGTAATGTGAATATAGTTAGCAATATTGTAGTATACACTTGAAATTTCCTAGGAAGGCACATATTAAGTGTTCTTATCACACACACACACACACACACACACACACACACTGATTGATTGTTATAACCACAAATGATGCCTATTAGTATTGGATTAGAAAAAAATATTATGGATAAAAATATTTTATAAATTATTAAAAATTTGCAAAAATGGAATTAAAATAACTCACAATTCCATTTAAAAATACAGTAAGATTTGAAACTACTGTCTATCAACAGGAGGCTGTTTAAATAAAATCATGTTATATTCATGTGCAATGCTACTCAGTTTTAGCACTTTAAAAAGACATGAGATCAGTATGTACCAATATTAAAGGGACTCCGTGTTATATTAAATGTAGAAAGCAAAACACAAACCATTGTATACAAAATTCTATGATTCATGTGAAGAAAAAAGAATACAAGTATATATTTAAAAAAACGAAAAAGAAGAGGGGAAAAGAAGAGAGAGGCGGCTTTCCACTGTGTGAGGGCACAGCAAGAAGTGGCTATCTGCAAGCCAGGAAGGGGGTCCTCACCAGAATCTGAACCCTGTTGGACCTTAATGGTCGGCTTTCCAGCCTCCAGAACTGTGAAAAAATTGTTTAAGCTATAAAAATGTAAAATGAAGTAAAAAGAATACTCTTGAAGTTTTTGCCTGACTGCATCAACAGTGAAAGAATCACTGTTTGGAAATGGGAAAATAAAACCTTCCAGCAGGTTTAAAGGGACACCAAAAAATGGGATGTATTATTTTGGCAGCAGAAATCTGCATATACAGAAGCAAGAGATGAGCAGATCTGAGACAAATCTGTAACCAAATGAGAGGAAAAGAGCAAAATAATATTAACATAAACATTCATTCTGAAGACCTGGTATGCAGGGGCGCCTGGGTGGCTCATTTGGTTACGTGCCGACTTCGGCTCAGGTCATGATCTCATGTTATGTGGGTTTGAGCCCTGTGTCAGGCTCTGTGCTGACAGCTCTGAGCCTGGAGCCTGCTTGGGATTCTGTGTCTCCCTCTCTCTGTCCCTTCCTGGCTCGCACTCTGTGTCTCTCAGAAATAAATAAATGTTAAAAATTTTTAAAAAAAATTTTTAAAAATCTGATAGGCAGGATTTTTTTCTTTGAAACATTACTACATTAAAAACACCCTTTTCTTTAGAAACTCCACCCTGAATCATTTGAGGTCTGTATATTAGTTGGGGAGGAAATGCTCTGACATTGTGTGTCGGTGTCTATCAAGCTTTCTCATATGTCTTGTCAGATTGTGTCCTGTTAAAATTTCCAAGTTATGACTAAAATGTACAGTTTTATTGAATCACACAGTCCACAGCTTGCTCTCTCTGTGGTTCTTGTAACCAGCAAAGAGATAGTCAGCTACACAGCCTAAAAATGAAACAGCTTTTAGTTTAGCGGCTAAAACAACTTTTTAGCAGTCACATAGGAGTACCATATGAAACCATGTTTAGAAGGTGATCTTTGTTAACTTTTAATTTTCAATGAACAATAATAGCCTGCTGTCTCTAATTCCCGGGACTAGTTATTTCTAGAAGATGTTAGCCAGTACTTGGAAATAATTTTCACCAAGAATGTTCACATTCTCTTTCTCCCCTCCTCCATCATGTTTCATACAAACAACACCAAAAATATATACAAGTTTCTCCATATTTTTGTTTTACACACGAGTCTTTACTACAGACGAGTTAGAATTTTATGAAAAGGGAAGGATTGATAAAAGCAGGAGGAAGGAGCTGCCGATAATTAATGTAAATCATTAACAAGCTTGATTCTAAAATGATTGCTGAGTGAGAATGAGGATAATGACTAATATTTATTGAGTCAGATACTATTTAAAACACTTTGTGTCATTATTTTACTTACTCTTCATAGCAATCTTGTGCGGTAATTATTCCAATTATCCCCCAGGAAACCGAGGCAAAGAAAATGTAACCACAGTGTTTAAAACTGTGCTAAAAGTCATCAAGGGACATAAAAATGTCTACCCCAAGTCTACGGGTTCTGTTAGTCTGTGCTAGGCGCTGTGCAGTTGGTCCTCCGGACGCCAAGTGATGTAGTTATTGTGATTTCTGTTTTCAAGTTGAAGAGCTGGGACTTAAATAGGTTAAATAAATCGTGCAAAGTTAGGAAAATACTGTACATAAGAGTGAAGATTAAATTCCAGTCTACTTGTCTGTTTTGATGGAGACAGTGTGTCCTTGTCAAAATAAGGACCTCATAGTAGATCAATCATATTTGAAGGAATCTGCTATGGTCTGGTTCAGTTACCCGTTTCTACTTGGGGCTCCAAATCCCTTTGTTACTATAGTTTATTGGCTATATTAAGAGCTGGACACCAAGAAGTTTAGTGTAGAACCAGAGGCACCGCAATGATTTCAGAGTACAAGGAGAACTTGGAAGTTGTACGTCCAATGAGAAATGCTAATCCACCTATATCAAGATGTTCACAGCCATTCTGGAGTTCTCAAGTTAATTGGGTTAAAAGACAGGTTTGTTATCAAATTTGGAGTTTTAACAATGTGTGAAAGATAGTTACTCATGGTACACTTTCCTGTATTTATATGTTTCTTCCAATTTACTTTCAATGGAGGTGAACCTATATTGTCTAAACTATTCTCTAAAGGATGTTTCACATTCTAGGATATTCCTTGGAATGCTTCTTCCTGCAGAATGCATGGTTGGGGCATGGAGTGGGGTGAAGGGAAATGTAAATATTCATAATATCTTGGGTTTGTGTAGATCTACCAGTGATGGACTTCTCTGAACTCGTGATTTTGATTCCTTTTATCTTTTTATTGTGGTGAGAACACTTAAGAAGATAGTACTGTTAACTATAGGCCCTATGTTGTATAGCAGATCTCTAGAACTTACTCCTCTTGAAGAACTAGAACTTCAGACCTTGTTATCAGAGGTTGGAAAAGGCTGAACTAATGATTTTAATTGCAAAGATGACTTATTCTAAGCACCACTTTGTGTGATGTTTACTTCCAGGGCTTTAATATACATGCAGCTGAGTGCATGATGGCGGTAGAGGATTTTTCTCTCCAGGAGGTATCTAATGTTGGGTTCAGTTGGTGGTTTGGATAAATCCACAAAGAGCCTGAAATAGGAGAGAAGATGGGTGGCAGAGCTTGCCAGAAGTGTCCCCAGGGAAAGGGTGAGAGTACTCAGGAACTCTAAGTCTTGTGGGTGATTTAGAAAAGACCATGGGAAGAAGAGACACTACCAAGAGCAGCCCAGAGGAGGGGAAAGTAGTGGCCTCATCTCTAATAGTAGGGCACAGGTTGAGGCTGGTGACGGAGCTCCATGAATCACACCAGATTTGGGGCCAATTTGGGCAACATTTGGGGCCCCTTAAAATTCTCCATTTTCATATGGTGCTTCAAATATAGTAAGTGTGGATATTCTTTCCTTACTATTAAACTTCCTCTTGGGGCGCCTGGGTGGCTTAGTCGGTTAAGCGTCTGACTTTCGCTCAGGTCATGATCTCGCCGTACGTGGGTTCGAGCCCCGCGTTGGGCTCTGTGCTGACTGCCAGCTCAGAGCCTGGAGCCTGTTTCAGAGTCTGTGACTCCCTCTCTCTCTGACCCTCCCCTGCTCATGCTGTCTCTCCCTCTCTCCTAGAAATAAATAAATCATTTTAAAAAATTTAAAAAAATAAATAAAAAATAAAAAAAATAAACTTCCTCCATGACAACATAATAATGTAGATAATAACAGCAGGCAAGGCGAGCTGTGTTGGCTGTAGGTACTTAGGAGTAGCAGAATCAGGGATGAGAGCTTAAGTCCATTACCTTTATTATTGTATTATCTATCTATCTATCTATCATCTATCATTATTACTGCTGTCATTATCATCATCATCATCATCATCATCATCATCATTATTATTACTACTAGTTGGATTCTCAATTTTACCCATGACTTGGAAAGACTCAAATAAGAATTTTTGCTCCCTGATAGCTGTGATACTTGGGTTGAAGTATTTATACTTCGAATATCCAGGGAATTTCTTGGAATATAGCATTAGCTGTGGTCATGTAAAAAAAAAAAAAAGAAAAGAAAAACACTTGTTTTCCTTGAAAAATAAATGGATCTGGTAATGACTGAATCTTGGGTGCGGCCTTATTAGACCTTGTGCAAAGGTGAGGAATGAATGATGAACAGCATCCAATTCCTTTCAGAGATTGTAACTGGGGGCCCTCAGTTCAAAAGTAGCCAATTTGCAGCCTGGGAAATGTGTGGAACGGATAGTGTTTTAAGTGAAATCAAGGTAATGTTAAATAATTGGGTAAGTTCCTATTTAAAAATCTGGATTTCTAGCCTCTTTATAAAAGTTCTTGGAAAATAAGCTTCATTTCCATATGGCAACAATTTCCCAGACCTTTTCCAGTAGCGTGTGCTCTGCTTTTCTCCCGAATCCTTCCCTTCCTATTACATCCTGGACACTGAGGTCTAATGGCAAATGTCATTGTTGTTTTCTGCATGGTAATTTTTTTCAAGTTCATTTTTATTTATTGGGAGGGAGAGAAAGGGAGCAATCGGGGGAGGGGCAGAGAGAGCAGGAGACAGAATCCCAAGCAGGCTCTGTCTGCAATGTCAGCACAGAGCCTGAGGTGGGAGTCAGTCTCACCAACGGTGAGATCATGACCTGAGCCACAATCAAGAGCTGGACACTTAATCGACTGAGCCACCCAGGTTCCCTGGTAATTATTTTAATAGTTGAAAAATATGTCTCGGTACCCATCTCTTTATTAAAAATGGAAAAATCAAATGTCAGGATTGTGAGTTTTAAGAAAATGTTAGAAGGCCCTTTCTTCTGCAAAAGTGGGTACTGGATCGACATGTTTAACATACAAAGTACACCTATTGTAAAAGAAATAAAGTCATTAAATAATATTATGAAACAATCCATCATTGAGAACTCCACAGGTATAAAGAAAAGATTTGTGGGGTGCCTGGGTGGCTCAGTTGGTTAAGCATTTGACTTCGGCTCAGGTCATGGTCTCATGGTTAGTGGGTTCGAGCCCCATGTCGGGCTCTGTGCTGACAGCTAGCTCAGAGCCTGGAGCTTGTTTCAGATTCTCTATCTCCCCCTCTCCCTGACCCTCTCCTGCTCATGCTGTCTGTCTCTCTCTCAGAAATAAGTAAAACATTAAAACATTTTTAAAGAAAATATTTGTGATGAAACAATTGGTGATCTGTAAAAAAGGACTGAAATTTTAAAATCATTTGTTTTGGGTGTGAGTAAAATAAGTGATGCTCCTGCAGAATTAGTTATGCGTTAGGGAAAATAAATTGTCTGGGCAATTGCTTTTTACAGATGGCAGATTTATTAAATAAAGTCTATTGAGTGCTGCAGAAACCATGTGTTCTGAACAGAAGCAAGCTTTTATAAACAAAATTCTAGCCGGACATAATGTTGCTTGGCATGTTGAGACAACTTCTGAAATTTTACTATATAATTTCCTGCTAAAAATACAAATTTCTTTCCTTCTTTCCTCCTTTCCTTCCTTCCTTCCTTCCTTCCTTCCTTCCTTCCTTCCTTCCTTCCTTCCTTCCTATATATCTATCTACCTACTATCTATCATCTTTCTAAGTAGTACCCAGTTAATTGTATTTGTTCCTGGTGTTTATGATAATTCTGATTTAATCCAGAACTTTCAGATATGGTGCTCCTCATGGCATAATATCAGGAAGTGACTTATCTCATTTACTGAGAGAGATCAAAGAGTTTATTGTCAACTGGTCTAAATTTGGAGGAGGCAATGTTGCTGCTGTGGTTGGTGTTAAAGCCAGACTCATGAAAACACTAAGATATAGAGGGGCAACATTTTCCAAGAATGTACAATTTTATTTCATGTAGTATTTTATGAACTGGTTTTGTCTTTTGGTTAAAAAAAACTAGACAATGTTACGAACATAGCAATTAACTCCATGAACTCCATATGCTCTTATAAGCCTGAGCCAAGGTAAGATTGCTGGATGCATGAACATGAAATACTGCACAGTGCTGGTGCCTTCCATATCACAAAATGCTGAAACAGATTTTAAATGTTGAAAACACTGGCTTTTTCATGCATCCATCATTGCCTTACAGATTTGGCCACATTAGTTGCCAATACAACTCATCTAACCGCTCAATGGTTATCAGAATGCATGATTTTCATTAGTCTGATAATCCTAAAATTATGTACTTGGAGATGTCATTTGGGAATAAATAACCTAGTCCACTTTTATATGCTGAATTCAGTTTCCCAAATGAAACTATGCCACATTGCCCACACTGTGGTTTTGAAGGTTGATGTCTAAAAAGCTTTCTTTGGTCAATGTAAAACTGTAAGTAAAATTAATTAACATTCCTCAGTTTCTCTCTCTCTTTTTTTTTTAAATGTTTTATTTATTTCTGAAAGAGAGAGAGAACCTGAGCAGCAGAGGGTTAGAGAGAGAGGGAGACACAGAATCTGAAACAGGTCCAGGCTCTGAGCTGTCAGCACAAAGCCCGATGCGGGGCTCGAACCCACAAACGGTGAGATCATGGCCTGAGCCAAAGCCGGACACTTAACCGACTGAGCCACCCAGGCGTCCCATCAGTTTCTCTCTCTTAACATTTTAATTATGAAGGCAGAGCTGCCAATGGAGACGACCAAGATACAGAATCTTAACTAATCTAAATATGGTAATAGTGGGATACCATAATCCTCTCTCTCCCAGATAACCTTCATTAAACATAGAAAGCACGAATCTAGTCAGTCTTGGTAGTACCTGTGTTTGGGAGCAGTTGTTTTTCCATTATGGAAAGTAATGGAAGGAAATATCACACGCAGCCAGAGGCTTCATGGCTGAACTTGGAATTACACATTTCCGATTGAAATACTAAGACCTGTCATCGACATCTTGTGCAGAAGAAAAAGTTCCAGATTTTTAGTTTCAGATGAAGCTCTGTTAAGTTACCATGTAAAATTATAATAATGGGATGCTTCTATTCTTAAAATATATAGTTTAAAAGTTTTTCCCTTAAAGTGTTATTTTCAGTGTCAATCATGTTTGTATTAGGTGTTTTTGTCTCCATTTAGTAAAAATGAATGGCAGATGATTCTATTTCTGGCAGATGCTGGCTTTGTTCCTGTGTGTCACTCATTTACGTTACCTGCCTTACCCTGTAGGCATTGAAGTTTGTATTCCCTGATAAAGATATCTGTTCAAGCATGAGGTCGTAAAGGGAAAGAGAAGAAGAAGAAAAGGAGGAACCAATACAGAACTCTTTAAACTCTAACTCAGGGGAAGAGTAAGAGAACCAGCAAGACACAGGTAGCCAGAGTAGACAAGAAATCAGCCAACTGGGGTGCTGAAAAACTAAGGGAAGACAATGTTGGTGGAGGCAATCCACCAATGACCCTTGTATGTTCTTGTTGGGTATGCCAAAAACACAAGGCTCTGACCACTCTTCACCAGGGCCATTTTCTTAGTGTTGTGTTCGCAGAAAGCAGTCTTAAAGGATGAGGTATTTTTTCCCTCAGGATTGCTCTGGCTCTTCAGGGTCTTTGTGGTTCTACACTTCTTGATTTCAAACTATACTACAAAGCCATAGTACTCAAAGCAGTATGGTGCTGGCACAAAAATAGACAAATAGAATTAAATGGAGAGTTCCAAATTAAATCCTGGTATCTGCAGCCAACCATTTTTTGACAAGGGAGCCAAGAATAGCCAATGGGGGAAGGATAATCTCTTCAACAAACGGTTCTGGGAACGCTGGAGAAGCACTTGTAGAACAATGAAGTCAGACCTCTATCTCCCATCACTCACAAAAAATTAATTCAAAAAGTATCAAAGACTTTAAACATAAGACCTTGTACCATAAAAACCTTAGAAACAGGGAAGAAACTCATGGATATTGGCCTTGGCAATGATTTTTGTGGATATGATGCCCAAAGTACAAACAACAGAAGCAAAAATCAACAAATGCAGCTATTTCAAACTCAAAAGCTTTTACACAGCCAAAGAAACAATTGCTAAAATGAAATGGCAGCCTGCAGAATGGGAGAAAATTTTTACAAACCATATATGAGAGAAGGAGTTAATATCCAAAATATAGAGTCAAATAACACAATTTAACAAAAGCTAAACACTCCAATTAAAAATGGGCAAAAGATTGTGGGAATGAGCACTGGGTGTCATGGAAATCAGCTTGACAATAAACTATTTAAAAATGGGCAAAAGAGGGGGGCTCCTGTGAGGCTAAGTTGGTTGAACATCTGGCACTCAGCTCAGATCATGATCTCACGGTTTGTGAGTTCGATCCCTGCACCAGGCTTTCTGGTGTCAGCACAGAGCCTGCTTTAGATCCTCCAACCCCCTCTCTCTCTGCATCTCCACTGCTTGAATGTATGCATGCTCTCCCGCTCACAAAAATAAAATAAATGCACAGAAGGACAAAATAGACATTTTTCCAAAGAGGATGGCATAATGACCAATAGGTACTTTAAAGGTTGCTCAACATCATCAATCATCAAGGAACTGTAAATCAAAACCACAATGAGCTATCACCTCACACCTGTTAGAATGGTAATCATCAAAACAAGAGACCACAGGTGCTGTCAAGGAGGAGGTGAAAAGGGACCCATTATACACAGTGGAAATGTAAACTAGTCCAACCACTAGGAGAACAATATGGAATTTCCTCAAAAATTAAGAACAGACCTACCACACAGCCCAGCAATTCCTCTCCTGAGTATATACCCAAAATAAATGAAAACAGGGTATTGACAAGATATAAGTACACCCATACTTACTGCACAGTATCCACAGTAACTAAGATATGGAAACAACCTAAATGCCCATCAACAGACGAATGAGTAAAAAAGATGTGGTGCATGCGTGTGTGTGTGTGTGTGTGTGTGTGTGTGTGACAGAATATTATTCAGCCATGCGAAAGGAAGCTATTCTGTCATTTGCAGCATGGATGAGCCTTGAGCACATCATGCGAAGTGAAGTGAGATTAAGCCAGACAGAGAAAGACAAGTACTGTATGATATTACTTTTATGTGGAATCTTAAAAAGTCAAACCTATAAAGAAAGAGTAAAATGCTGGTTACCAGGGGATGAAGGTGAGGGGATAAGATTAATGGTATTTAAGGATACAAACTTATAACAAGTAGTAAATAAGCCACAGAGATCTAATGCACAGTACAAGAAAGCCAATAATATTGTGTTATAATGATTTGATAACTATTGTTACAATGGCAACCATATTACAACATTTAAGTGTATCAAAGTAACATAGTATGCACCTTAACTTTATAAATTGTAATATATTAAATTTATCAAATAAAAAGTTAATTTAAAAAATGAGGCATTGTCTCCCCTCCCATCTGGCAAAAGACTAGGCTCATTTATGGCTTCCTCTAAAAGCAATGACTTTTCCGAGCTCCTCATTCTTTGTTTGTGGTACAAACTTACAGGGTACATGGCACATACCTGAAACCCACCTGTGCCACCCTGTGGTTTTTTAGAAGCAAGAGAGACTGACAGAAGCACACTGACTCTCTGGCCACTGCTGCGTGATGAGTAACAAAGTCCTTTAGCTCTGACCCAACCATCTCGTGTCTATTTAGTGTTCATTTAACAGGAACAGCCTAGATTAACAGCTTGAATGCAGGGTGAAATCAGGTCTTTCATAGTCCTTCACAGACACTTATTCACGGAAGGAGGCATCTGCATTGCCAAGAGGTCAAGAAAGATAAGGAAGGGAAAAGGCTCTTAATGGTCCTTCATCCATTTGACAAGAGCAGTTTCCATGGAGTTCTGAAGGCTGAAGAGAGGAGCCTAATCAATGTCAGAGTTTATTTACAAATGAAAGTACAGAGGAGGGTAAACAGCTAAGAGAAATGGGGTCAAAGGAGAATTCTATTCTAGCAATGAGTTTTCAGTTATTTCATTGGGTCTCCCTCCCTCTCCCTTTATGCCCCAGGCTTTGGTTTTCTGACTCTGGACCTAAGGCTGCCTCTTATGGCTGTGGAAGCCTGTGCCATTATAACTCCAGGGGGCGCCATTTACTTTCTAGTCTTGGTAGAATTGTAGGATTATTGTGACAGTTTTCTGGAGAGAGGCAGTATGTTGATTTGAAGAAGGGGCACCCTTTGGACCTGTGGCAAAGCTGCTTCCTCAGGGGACACCCGGGATGGATCCGCCCTGAGCAAACCAGCCTCAGGCTGTAGAGGTTGCCTCTTTGGCTGTGCCCAACAAAATTTTTATCATGGGTCACCTCTAAACCTAGAAAGGTACTGGGGTACATGGGGGTACGAGAGACACAGTTCCCTCCCTCAGGTTCCAGAAGCCTTTCAGGGAGAAACAGACGCCACAGCATGCGTAATGAAGAGCTGTCAGCCACCAAAATGGGGAACAGAGTGGTCTGAGAAGTGAGACTAGTTTGTGTAGACTTTGGGTGAAGCGATTCATGTGGGAGGGGTGAAGGAAGAGTGGAGTGAAGTTTCAAGTGGCAACTTTTATCTCACAAAAACCCTGTGGTTTAGACTGGAAGGGCGTACTTCACAGTGGAACTTAAATATGCCCTTAGATGGGGTGCTTGGTTGGCTTAGTCGGTACACATCCAACTGCAGCTCAGGTCATGATCTCACAGTTCGTGGGTTCAAGCCTTGCGTCCGGCTCTGTGCTGACAGCTCAGAGCCTGGAGCCTGATTCAGATTCTGTCTCTTATCTTTCTCTGCCCCTTCCCTGCTTGTGCACTCTCTCTCTCTCTCTCAAATATAAATAAACATTAAAAATTTTGTGAAAAAAAATGCCCTTAGAGGCCAGGAACAAAACCCAAACCTGTAGCAGTCCTGGAAAGAAGGAAGGCGATGTGCTTAACCTTTTCTAATAATTAGACAATTGAATAAGAGCCAGAGGAGCTCCAAGTGGTCCTTGTTCATTTTCTCCATCTTTTCCCTCAGATTTTTGCCTCCAAGTGATTTCCCAATAAAATGTGGTTTAGCCTATACTTGTGTTCATTTATTCTATACGTCTGTGCTCGGAAGCGTCAAAGGTGGGTGATCCCAGTTTCCATACCTAACCTCATCATCAGCCACCGCTGTGTCTTTTTTGGCCTCCCCCTCCCCCACCTCCCATTCTTGGTCTCTCCTTTGGGTCTCATCTTGACACAAGGTAATTCATTTTCTACAAAATGGTAATTTGGACCTTTTTGAAGTTTATGTTCTTTTAAAAAGGTTATCCCATTACCTTCTGTCTCCTTTCAAGCTACAGTCAAGCTGTTTGAATTTGCAGATTCAAAGCTCCCCTTTCAGCTTCCAGAGAGAACAGAGAGCCCAGCACTGTGTGGGGACCAGAGCAGCCAGAGCCCGGGGCTCTGATGAGCATGCAGTTTTAGGTTGCAAATTGCTCAGATGGTGACAAATCACACTCATTTTGGTGTCTGCAAGACAGGGAACACATTTCTCGGCTTGTTGAGCTGTTTGGAGCAACAGGAGCGTCCATTCTTCCATGATAAATTCTCATTAGAGCACAAACTTACTGGAGCAGATAATCTCTTAAAATTCACCCATTGTTTTTAGCACTCATTTAAACACCAGCAAGCTGAAGATGGAATACTTCAGAGATCGTTTAAGTGTGTTTTTGACGCACTATCCTATTAGGCTTTATTCACCTCTTCTGTTTCCCTGGGTTTACTCCTTACGGCAAAACATATCAAGGATTGTCCTGCACCTAATTTGAGAATTCAGCACCATGGATGTCACTGGAAAAGCCCAAACCACTCAATGTCTGTTGAAAGACTCAATGACCTTGTTTTTTTTTCATTGTGTGATGACATCAGGGCACAAGGCTCTTTTACCTCTCTGTTTTCCACATAGGAGTAAAATAACTGAAATGGCAGGGACATCTACCTTTTATATTGTACGCGAGCAGGACTAAGTAATGTGAATCCCACACACTCACCGATACCTGTTGGGAATATCGGTGGGTGCCCCCAATCACAGTAGAAAATACATCTATTCTTAAAATCACACAATGAAGTGAAATTGATAAAAGATCAATATCAGGCTAGCAATTTACAAGGTATAAAATTATATATGAGCTGCACATGTGGAGCTAAAAATCTGGGAAAGGTGAGGTCTCATGTGCTCCCTTAAAATCATCTGGACTTTCTGACTGATAAGCCCTCTTGAGGGCTGAGCTGGTTAGACATCAGGACAGACAGGTGATCAGAGAGATGGACTGTCATTCAGTCATGTTTTCAAGTCTCTGGTTCAGAGCCGTAACTGAATTTGATTCTAGTCAGGGCCCCAGGACTTTATTTGAGCATTTCTACTTTTCTGTTTTCTCTGTTTATAAACTGGGGGACAGGTAAGGCTTTGTTTCAAAAAATGTTTTTGTTCTTAAAAAAAAAGAATGACAGGGGGCACCTGGGTAGCTCAGTCAGTTAAACGTCCAACTTTGGCGCAGGTCATGATCTCGCAGTTTGTGAGTTCGAGACCTGCATCGGGCTCTGTGCTGACAGCTCAGAGCCTGGAGCCTCCTTCAGATTCTGTGTCTCCCTCTCTCTCTGCCACTCTCCCACTTGTGCTCTGTCTCTTCTGTCTCTCAAAAATAAATAAATGTAAAAAAATAAAAAGGCAAAAGAAAGACTGTGATTCCATATTCAGAGGCTACATTTGAATTATTTACAAATATACATGCATAGTCACAAATTTCACCTTGAGTCGTTAAATATATAAGGAGGTGGAAGTCTGCACTTGTTTTTGGGACCCAGCAAACTTTAAAAGCCTTAACTAAAGCAGGTTAAAGTAGATACACACTATTTTGAGCACTTTATAATTTTCTGTTCCAGTTTCTTTAGTTATCTTTAAAATATCTTTGTTATTATTTAGAGTTTCAAACATTTCCTCTCACCTCAGGTGTTTTGTGTTTTATTCTTTTGGATTTTAATATTATAGAGTTTCACTAAAATTATTTTTAATGTTTATTTATTTTTGAGAGAGAGAGATGAGGGCGAGTGGGGGAGGATCAGCGAGAGAGAGAGACAGACAGAATCGGAAGTAGGCTCCAGGCTCTGAGCTGTCACCACAGAGCCCGACGCAGGGCTTGAACTTCACAAACTGAGAGATCGTGACCTGAGCCAAAGTATGACGCTTAACTGACTGAGCCATCCGGGTGCCCCTGGAGTTTCATTTTTTATTAAATTAATCGCCAAATAACTACAAAGTGCTTGAGCTCTGGTCTTAAAATCATGTAACTCCTATAGTCCTTTCTTTCAAAGATGCACTAGGATCTTTCTTTACTGTAAATATTAAACCTTGTTGATGATTACACGTATTTGACTTTGATCATGTTTCTGCACCTGCCTAGAATTCTCTTCCCTAGCTTTTTCATCCAACTAATGTTCTTCTATTTTTCATGCTACAGTTGAAAACCATAATCACATCTTCTTGGAAACCTATTTTGCACGTTTAGCTTTTTCCCATCAGCTTTTCTGACCTGAAATAACTCTTCCCTCCCCTGTGATTCCACCTTCCTTCATAGGTATCTTTGGTGCTAGCATATCACCCTGAGGTGGGGCTGAGAGAATGTAAACCTTCCCTATCTCCACAGAGTGACTGTAGACGTGGCTTATCTACCTTTATTTAATTTGTTGTAAAAATGTACTTATTTGTATTTTACAAATAATATAGTCATTAGAATAAGTGAAACAAAAAAAATAGGTAAAGACAAAACAGATCAACCCTATCCCTCTCACCACCTCCCCCCTCCAATACTCATACCACTGTGGTAATAAATTTTTGCAGGGTAATGGATATCCTTCTACATCTCTCTCCAAACTCATCTGTATGTACATAGATATATAGTTCTACGACCAACATATACATGTATGTACACGCAGATACAAGGATTTTATTTGTTTTGTAATAATATAATTTTACTATATATATTACAATATGCCTTTCACATGGACAGCCATTTATCTAACTACATATATTTGTTCTAATTTTGCTTCCGCACACTACGGTTTTCAATAAATGGGATCATAATGCACGTTGGAGTTTCCATCCACAAGATGTGAGAATGGATTTGGGGGAACTACTGAGGGAAAGTGCAGTCTTTATTTTATTTCTTTCCTGTTTACTTAATTTGCTCTACTCCTTGACCTGTTATTTCTATGTGAAGTTCCTATTCCTCCCACACTCCAATCTGTGGTAAGGACTTGATATATATATTCATGTGTGTGCATGTGTTTGTGTGTGTACATATGTGTATACATGGGGGATTTGGACATTCCTTTAGAAAACTAAGATCATATTATACATCTTTCTTTATATTTGACTTCTCCCATTCATCAATGCATTTTGGTAATCCCTCCAAGAGTAGTGATATAGCTCAAGTGCCTTCTTTATATTAACTGCATTCTATTCTGTGGGCCAATATAGCATAATTTATTCAACTGTTCCCCCTCCCTTTTTTTTTGAGAGAGAGAGAGAGAGTGGGAGCATTGAGCAGGAAAGATGAGAAGGAGAGGGAAAGAGAATCTTAAGCATGCCCCACACTCAGCGTGAACCCGACACAGGGGTCGATCTTACCACGGTGAGATAATGACCCGAGGCTAAATCAAGAATTGGTCACTCAAAGGAACTTACTTAAACATCAAAAAAGCCATCTATGAGAAGCCTTCATCCTCAACGGGGAAAAACTGAGAGCTTTCCGCCTGAGATCAAGAACACGACAGGGATGTCCACTCTCACCACTGTTGTTTAACATAGTGCTGGAAGTCCTAGCATCAGCCATCAGACAAAAGGAAATCAAAGGCACCAGAATTGGCAAAGAGGAAGTCAAACTTTCACTCTTCGCAGACAACATGATACTCTACATAGAAAACCTGACAGACTCCACCAGAAGCCTACTAGAAGTGATCCAAGAATTCAGCAAAGTTGCAGGGTACAAAATCAATGTACAGAAATCAGTTGCATTTTTCTACACCAACAATGAAGCAACAGAAAGAGAAATCAAGAAACTGGTCCCATTCACAACTGCATAAAAAAAAAACAACAACATAAAATACCTAGGAATAAACTTAAACCAAAGATATAAGAGATCTGTATGATGAAAACTATAGAAAACTTATGAAGGAAATTGAAGAAGACACAAAGAAATGGAAAAATATTCCATGCTCATGGATTGGAAGAATAAATATAGTTAAAATGTCATTACTNGATACCAATGTTCATAGCAGCACTCTCTATAATAGCCAAAACATGGAAAGAGCCTAAGTGTCTATCAATAGACAAATGGATCAAGAAGAGGTGCTTTATCTATACGATGGAATACTACATGGCAATGAGAAAGAATGAAATCTGGCCACGTGTAGCAACATGGATGGAACTTGAGGGTGTTACGCTGAGCGAAATAAGTCAGGCAGAGAAGGACAGATACCATATGTTTGCACGTATAGGAGGATTAGGAGGAACTTAAAGGAGGACCGTGGGGGAGAAGAAGGGGAAAAATAGTGGGGGGGAGGGAGGGAGGCAAACCATGAGAGACTCTTGAATGCCGAGAACAAACTGAGGGCTGATGATGGTGGGGAGGGAGGGAAAGGGAGGTGATGGGCATGGAGGAGGGCACTTGTGGGGATGAGTACTGGGTGTTGTATGGAAAGCAACTTGACAATAAACTATTTAAAAATAAAAGAAAAAGAATTGGTCACTCAACTGACTGAGCTACCCAGGTGCCCCTCCAACTGTTCTTTTGTTAATGAGAATCACTTTACTTCTAGGTTTGTTGGTTTTTTATTTCTGTTGTTGCCACTATGAAGAACGCCATAGATAGATTCATGGGGCACCAGAATGGCTCAGTTGGTTAAGCGTCCAACTTCAGCTCAGGTCATGATCTCACAGCCCGTGAGTTTGAGCCCCCCATCTTGCTCTGTGCTGACGGCTCAGAGTCTGGAGCCTGCTTCGGATTCTGTGTCTCCCTCTCTCTCTGCCCCTCCCATGCTCATGCTCTGTCAATAATAAATAAAAACGTTAAAAAAAAAGAAACTTAAAAAAATTTTTTTAAAGATTCTCATCTTCAGTTTCTCTTATGGGTTCATACCAAAAGTGGGTTTTCTGAGTTGAAGGGCATGCATGTAATTTAAACTTTAACAAATATTTTGGTTTCCTATCCAGACAGCTTGGACCAATTAAGATGTCATCAGCAATATGGGAGAGCATTCTTTTCCTGCATCGATGCCAGTTATAAGTGTGTCGCTCCTTTAAACTTCAGCTTTTATCACTAAGAAGCACAAAACTGGAACATTTTTCCTCGATGGACCTTGGACCTTCCCTGTTGTTTTGTGTTTTCCTTTTCTTTTCAGTCCGTTTTTTTAATGGAAGAATTTAGTCCACATGCCATTTCGCCTTTCATTCATCTTTCCAGTAACTGGGTGAACACCTTTCATTCATCTTTCCAGTAATGGGTAAACCTTTGCAATCTGCAGACTCAAAACTTTTTTAAGTTCGGGTAAGCATTTCCTTTTAAATTATTTAATAATCACTTTCTTCATTTACTTTACATTCCTTTTTCTTCTTCAGAAGCTGGTCATTCTTCTGTTAGATTTCCTGTGTCTGTCTTCTTAGTCTTGAATGCTTTTTTATTTTCTGAAATTAGCAGTTTGAGATATTTCTGTTGTTCTAACTCCTGGACTACAAATTTGAATCTCTATGGTGACCATCTTGCACTCAGCTTGTCTCTTGAAATCTTTAGTTTTGAAATAACAGTTTTTAGTGTTAAGAATTCATTTCTGTGTTCTGAGTAGGTTTCTGTCCATGCTCTATATTGCTTAAGCCCAGCCAGTCTAGAGGCCCCAGAATTTGTCTTTCAAAAGAGGCAGCTGGGTTGGAGAGAGAGGTGAGTGAGAAAATGATGTGGGACTCCTGAAGCCACCTTGTTTCAGGAATATTCTGATTTGTGTTTGTACCTAGTATACAGAAAGTGCTCTATTATGGGGCGACTGGGTGGCTCAGTTGGTTAAATGTCAAACTTCAGCTCAGATCATGATCTCACAGTTCATGGGTTTGGCCCACGTTGGGCTCTCTGCTGATAGCTCAGAGCCTGGAGCCGGCTTCGGATTCTGTGTCTCCCTCTCTCTCTGACCCTCCCTCCCTCTCCCCCAAAATAAAACATAATAAAAAAATTTAAGTGCTCTATTGACATTTATTAAATGTATTCAAAATAATTTCTTAATGTTTAACTACTATAACCATTGGAACTCTTGTTTATAACAACTGAAAGGGATTTTGGCAAACAAACAGAAAAGAAATTTACTGCATGTAAATACTGAGTAACTTACAGAACCAGATGGAAAGAGTTCCACCAATTTAAGCTTGTAAAACATAGAGAAGCCAAAAGAAGCTAAGCGGCTGGATTCACTCCGGGCCAGAGGATCGGAAGATTGATTGTGTGCTACTGTCATTGTCACATTAGTCAGCTGTGACTTGTACTGTTGACACTTAATACTGAGTGCCACCAGTATGAAATTAGTTCTAAACTGCCCCACTTCTTGTCCCAATTGGGACCAAGAGCAAGGGACTGGCCAAGCTTAAGCCAGACTCCCGTGTACTAGCTGGAGTATTATTTCTCTTTTTTAGCTTCTAAAAGAATAAAAGTGCTAATAAATTCCCTAATTAAAGGAAAAGATTTCATATGCTAAGCAGCCAAAGAAATTTCAACAGTAGTGTGATGGTTAATTTTATGCTCCACTTGACTGATCCCTGATACCTAGTTCAACATTATTTCTGGAAGTGTCTGTGAGGGTATTTCCAGAAGAGATTAGCAACATCCAATGATCTAATCCAGCATTGTTACCTATGTTCCCCATGCTGTACATTATCCTGAGAACTTATAACTACAAGTTTGTATTCTTTGATGACCTCAATTCATTTCCTCCAACTACCCACCTATAGAACCAATCTATTCTGTTTCTATAACTTGTTATTGTTGATTCTATATATAAGTGACAGCATACAGTCTTGGTCTTTGTCTGA
This sequence comes from Crocuta crocuta, assembly GCF_008692635.1. Lineage (NCBI taxonomy): Eukaryota > Metazoa > Chordata > Mammalia > Carnivora > Hyaenidae > Crocuta > Crocuta crocuta. The sequence continues at coordinate 836,470 of NW_027529538.1, forward strand.
CTTATCTCACTTAACATAATGCCCTCAAGTTTCATCTATATTGCTGCAAATGGCAAAATTTCCTTTTTTTCTTTTTGGCTGAACAATATTCCATTGTCTGTGTATGTGTTTGTATGTATTATATGCACACAATGTGTATGTATACATATGTACTATATGTCTCTATATATATACAGAGAGAGAGATTTTCTTTATCCATTCACTTGTCAATGGACACTTAGATTATTTCTATGTCTTGACGATTGTAAATATTGCTGCAATGAATATGATGCAGGTATTTCTTCAGGCACTGATTTCATTTCCTTCAGATATACACCCAGAGTGGGATTGTTGGGTCATAGGATGGTTCCATGTTTATGTTTTTGAGGAACCTCCATACTGTTTTCATAATGACTGTCATTTACATTCCAACCAACAGAGCACATAGGTACCCCTTTCTCCCCCCTCTCACTAACACTTGAAATGTCTATTCTATTACAGCCCCATTCTGACAGGTGTGTGTTAATTTCTCATTGTTGTTTTGATTTTCCCTCATGATTAGTGATACTGAGCACCTTTGCACATATTTGATGGCCACTTGTATGTATTCTTTTGATAAATGTCTATTTAGGTCCTTTGCCCATTTTTTAACTAGATTATTTGCCTCTGTTTTCTTTCTTTTTTTTTTTTTTTGGCTATTGAATTATTGTATGAGTCCCTGATATATTTCAGTTATTAACCTCTTATCAGATGTGATTTTAAAAGATTTTCTCTTATTTTGTAGGTTGCCTTTTCATTTTGTTGATCATTTATTTTGTTGTGCAGAAGCTTCTTAGTTTGACGTAGTCCCACTTATTTATTTTTGCTTTTTTTCTTGTGCTTTGCATGTCAGATCCAAAACATCATTTGCAAGAGAAATGGCAAGAATCTTTTCCCCTATGTTTTCTTCTATCCGTTTTATAGTTCCAGGTCATATGTTTAAGTTTTTATCCACTTCTTCAAGGTTGCCCAATTCATTGGTTTAAACTTGTTCATAATAGTGTCTTATCATCTTTTGTATTTCTGTGATATCAGGTGTGATGGCTCATCTTTCACTTCTATTTTTATTTATTTGACTCCTCCCTTTTTTTCTTGGTTAGTCTACCTAAATATTTGTCAATTTGGTTTATCTTTAAAAGAACCAACTCTCAGTTTTGTTAATTGTTTCTATTGCTTTATTATTTTCCACTTCATTTACTACTTCTCTAATCTTTATTATTTCCTTCCTTCTGCTATCTTTGGGCTTGGTTTGTTCTTCTTTTTCTAGTTCCTTGAGATGTAACGTTCGGTTGTTTATTTGAAATCTTTCTTTTTTTCTTGATGCAGTTATTTATAGCTATAAACTGGCCTCTCAGAACTGTTTTTGCTGTATCCCACACATTTTTTATTTTTATTTTTAATTTTTTCATCTTTCCTGTTTTCATTGATTTCTAGTTTCATACTGTTATAGTCAGAAAAGATACTTGACATAATTTCCATATTCTTGACCTTGCTTTAACTTGTTTTATGGCCTAACTTATGATCTGCCCTAGAAAATGTTGCATGTGCTCTTGAGAAGAATGTGCTCTGCTGCTGTTAGATGGAATGTTCTGTATATGTTTGCTAGGACCATTTGGTCAATGGTTGTTTTCTTTTTCAAATCTGTTGTTTTCTTTTTATTTTTTCCACTGGTAAATAATTTTTATTGAGATCCCATCAGTGCAATCTGCTCCTGACATTAAGCTTCTTCTTCCTTTGCAATTTCATTTTTCTTAAGTAGTCCCACGAATGCTTTCTTCTCCTCCACATCTGGAATTGGCCATGACCAAACTTGGAGGTGGTGTCAATGAACTTAAGGTCAATCTTCTCCAGAGCCTGCCAAGGACTTGCAGAGAGTAAGCACTCACTTCTTGGTTCCCACCACACAGCTTTTCAGTATGACAAGTTCATTGATCATTTCACCATAGTGGACAAAGCCATCAAAGTTTTGATGCTCTTGTGAGACAGATCATAATCAGTGAAAGCATTGTTCTTGATCAGTTTGCCATCCTTGATGAGATAGCCCTGGCCAGTCTTATAGATCTTCTTGTTGATCTCAGTGCAGTGATACAACCTTTCAAATCTGTTGTTTTCTTAGTGGTTCTCGGTCTGGATAATCTATCCATTGTTGAGATAGGGTATTAAACCCCTACCTATTATTATATTGTTGTTTATTTCGCCTTTTAGTTCTTTTTTTTTAAAGTTTATTTATTTTGAGAGAAAGAGACAGAGCATGAGCAGCAGAGGGACAGAGAGGGAAACACAGAATCAGAAGCTGACTCCAGGCTCTGAGCTGTCAGCACAGAGCCTGACACAGGGCTTGAACTCACAAGTGTAGAGATCATGACCTGAGCTGAAGTCAGCTTGACCGACTGAGCCACCCGGCACCCCTCACCTTTTTATTCTATCAGTATTTACATTATATATTTAGGTTCTCTAGTGTTGGGTGCATAAATATTTAAAATTGTTATATCTCTTTGATAAATCAATTCCTTTACCATTATATATTGACGTTCTTTATCCCTTGTGGCCGTTTTTAGTTTAAATTATCTTTCTTTAAAAACAATATTTTTAAGGGGCGCCTGGGTGGCTTAGTCAATTAACTGTCCGACTTCAGCTCAGGTCATGATCTCAAGGTTCGTGGGTTCGAGCCCCGCGTTGGGCTCTGTGCTGACAGCTAGCTCAGAGCCAGGGGCCTGCTTCAGATTCTTTGTCTCCCTCTCTCTCTCTCTCTGATCTTCCTCTGCTCATGCTGCCTCTCTTTCTCTCTCAGAAATAAATAAAATATTTAAAAAATAATAAAATAAAACTAAATAAATTAAAACAATATTTTTTAAATGAAGCCCAACATGGGGCTTGAACTAATAACCGTGAAATCAAGAACTGAGCTGATATCAAAAGTCGGATGTTCAACTAACTGAGCCACCCAGGGGCCCCAAATTCTCTCTCTTTCTAAATGTTTAAGTATAGCTACCTCTTCTTTCCTTTGTTTATCATTTGCTTGGAAGATGGTTTTTCCATCCTTACACTCGTAGTCTTTTGTGTGCCCCTACAGTTCAAATGAGTCACTTGTAGGTAGCATATCATTAGATATCAGTGTGTTCATAATACGAAAGAATTCAAGGAGGTGGGGACTATTTCTTCTATCTATACTAGCTTAAACATTGAGAAGGTACTTTTGCATGACATAATGCTGTATTTTCCAGAGGTGGTCACACCAATACCTATCACTTCACATGGTCTTTACAACGCAACATAAACACGCCTCCAGTGAATGGAGGGATCCTTTATTCCTTTTTTATCTTTTATCATTTTTAGCCCATGTTTACAGTAAAAGCAATCATGTCTGAAGATAGGCCAACAAAGACATTACAACCTCCCTCCGGCTCCTGGGATACACGCTTTGGTAACCCTGAGCCACTATGCAACAAGTCTGGCTACTCTGGAAACCTCGGGCTGGAAAAGCCACTTGGAGAAACAGAGAGATAAAAAACAAATACAAAAACAAAAAAACACATTGAAATAAAGAGATGTACGTGGCAAAGCCCAACTGCTTGAGATGCCAGCTGTTCAGTTCTTCCAGCCAAGAAGCAGACATGTGAATGAGAGAGCTTTTAGATGATTCTAGTCTCCAGTCTTCTGGCCAACTCATTTGATGCCCAGTAGAACTAGTCTTCTAGTCTTCCTCCTGAGTCCGAGACAGTATAAGGTAAAAACAAGCCACCCTTGGGCCTTGTCTGAATTCTTGGTCCACAGAACTTCTAAGCACATTGAAAATTTGTTTTACACTACTAAGGTTTTGGATGATTGGTTGTGCATCCATTCTAATGCGAACAGATACTCAGAGAATCATGGACTTTCAGAGATGAAAAAGAACTTAGAGAAAATCTAGTCCAAGTTTATTTTCCATATGATAAAATTAGCTCAGAGGGGCAGAATAATTAACTCACCATCTAACAGCTCATTCATTTGTGGCACAACAATGGTCTTTCCTTCCTTGTGATGTAAGGAGAGTGCTAATCTGGCAAGAAATGTCCTACATGAGTTAGTGAATTGGGAGAAGGGCTTCTTTCCAAGTGAATGTTGGTTCATACATCTCCAGATAGTCAGAGTAGATAAGGCCAGACCAATGGCGCTGAGGTTCCCAAAAGTTACTGCATACACTAGGTATACCAAAAGTTATAATACACTAGGCAGAGCCAGTCCAAAAAAATGCTAGTTGTATACATACATGTGAGTATGTAGGTGCTACGTAGGGGCCAGGGTGATGTAGGAATCTTTCCAGCTCTGACTCAGCTGACTCACAGGTATGCCTATTGAGGGAGCATGCCTAGAAATATTAGATGGGTAGTCTTGAACAAAATGCATTAGTAATGCGATAGGAACTAAATCACAGTGACAAAAACAAAAGCGTGACCCCCTGAGGCCACATGTGAATGTATTGCCCAGACGTTCAGCTGTACTACAGCGCTCTCCAAATTAAATCAGCACATCAACAATCACAGAATTTCTGGTGCACTGTGAACCCTTCGACCACTGCTACCTGATCACTCCACTCTGTCTGTCAGGAAACAGAACTGCTGCCCTTCGAACACTGTTGACTGAAGATTTACCTGCCTCATCCCCTCTGTGAGTAAGTTCGATCAATGTTACTTTAGCAGTTACTCCTATTATCATTTGAAATGTATTTTTTAGGGGCACCTGGGTGGCTCAGTTGGTTAAGTTTATGACTTCATTTCAGGTCATGATCTTGCGGTCCGTGAGTTCCAGCCTCATGTCGGACTCTGCGCTGACAGCTCGGAGCCTGGAGCCTGCTTTGGATTCTGTGTCTCCCTCTCTCTCTGCGCCTCCCCTGGTCACACTCTGTCTGTCTCTGAAAAATGAATAAACCTTAAAAATTTTTTAAAAATAAAATCTTTTTTTGAAGCGTAAAATCCATGACTTTGAATCAGAAGTTATGGTGTCATGAGGAAGAGCAAAGAATCATCCCTGATGACTCACGGTTAATATAGGAGAGAATCACTCTGCGAAATATGAGGCGATGTTTAAAAAAAAAAAATCAAAGCTGTTTAAGTGTTTAACGTGCAAAAATTGCTATATAAGTGAACAAAGATAAACTTCTGGAAATTAACCTCCAAGTCAAAGTTTCCATAATGTGCACCTATGATCTTAAGCCCAGCAATTGTCTGCATTAAGGCAGGTGATATCTTTTGACAATTTGAGAAGAGGTAGAAGTAACGCAAAAATCACTGTAAATGTACACTGTGACTAAAAAGTGTATTTATGGGGCACTTGGGTGGCTCAGTGGGTTCAGCATCCTGCTTTTGATTTCAGCTCAGGCTGTGGTCTCACATTTCACACGATTGAGCCCCAGGCAGGGCTCTATGCTGACAGTGGGGAGCCTGCTTGAGATTTTCTCTCTCCCTCTCTCTCTTCTCCCCCCTTGTTTGTGCTCTCTCTCTCTCTCAAAATAAATGAATGAACTTAAAAAAAATTTAAAAAATGAAAAGTGTATTTAAATGGAAGACTATTCTATAATTGGAATTAATTGATATAACCCCACCATTATGTGTACGTTATAATAAAACCATGAGAAAATCACTCTTGAATTATTAAAAACATCAGAAGTATTCCGCCAATAGTATACAACTATTTTTGGAGCCTGTTTGCCTTCCTTCCTTCCGTTCTCCCCTCTTTCCTTCATTCCCTCCTTCCATCTTTCTCTTTATCTCTCTTCCTCACTCAGCCTCTCTCAATATGTATTCCTGCCAATCAAGTTTCTGTTCAGCATGCGACGACCAATATTATTCCAGAAAAAATGAGGCCATTCTATTTCAAAGCCAAGAAAAAATTGGCTCTGAGAGTAAAGATAGTGTCTAATCACGATTGTAGTTCCAGGGAGTAGCATAATGTCTATTGAGGAGGAAGAACATAATTATGGAAGTAAATGAAAATTACAGAATATCATCACAAAAATGGATTTCAAAGATGAAAGGATTTTTACAATACCTACACTTTTCTCTTGTGCCATTTATGTAGTTACTTTTTAGCACACTGTTTTTCAGTATGCACAGATGGGTCTGTTCTTCAAAATTACTAATGACTTAGGTAGAGCTCAGGTGTATATGTACATACCCTTGTTAACTTCCTGAAATCTGAGGCCCAGAAATAGGAGAATGTACCTTCTGATCCCACCCCCTTTGAATTATCAAGGAGTTACTTTCCTTTTCTAAAGAGGCTTCCAGTGTTTGATCCTCTCTCTGAATTGCAAATCACACATCAAAGATTTTTCAGTGATCGAGAGCATGGCTTTTGCAATTTTTGGTAGGTTGTGATTAACAGGCTACAGTAAAATGGGGTGGCAAATTAGGGTCTATGGAACTAAAAATACTGTCAGTTAATTACAGCTTTGAGAAAAACAAAGGCTAGGTTTAGGCAGGAAGCAATATTGTTCTCCAAAGATGCTGGATAAGTCTTCAGAAAAAAGAGAAAATGCAGTATATTTGTCTAATTCTCAGATGTAAGTCAGGGGACAATTCAATAAAACATGTAATTTCTTAGGACACTTTGAGTAGTTAAATTAGAAGAAGCTAAGAGGTAAAACACAAAAAGCCTTTACTAAAGTGAAACAAGAATAAAACAGTTTGTGGGAAATTTTTAATGAAAAGTTATGTTGATAAAGATTTCGAATGATACTATGGCTTTAAGTAATGGGAAGTAGAGATCAAGCAATTCAAGTCTTCAAACACCTGATGCAAAAAACACCTGAGAGTTTCTTTAGATAGAACAGAGATAGTCTTGTTTTTATCCACACTAAACCAATAATGCAGAGCAGTGTTTATCTCTCAAAGTGTTAGCTATTTGTTCTAGCATACAGATTGGCAAACTTTTTCTCCAAAGGGCCACATAGTAAATATTTTAGGTGTGCAGGCCATAAAGTCTTTGTTGCATTTACTCAACCTTATGTGGTGGTGGAGAAGCAGCCATAGAATATATGTAAGTGCATGAATGTGACTGAGTCTCAATAAAACTATTTATAAAACAAGAAGTGATCCAGACTGTATTGTTCTTTCAACTGGTGCTCTAGAAAATCAAAGATATGAAATAATAAGACTTTATTTTCCCAATTAATCCTTTATTTGGCAAGTGTCATGGCCAGGAAGAGGCTTCTTGGCAAATGTAATCAGAAAATATGGTTTCAGGCACTAACTCCATTGCTTTATGATCCTGGACTAACATTAAACTTTTTAACATCCATGTATATTTCTTCCATAACAATACCTATTCTGGCTACTTCTTAGGGTTTCTGTAAAAACTCAGTGAAACAATATTACTAATGGAAACACTTTGTCAACTAAAGTATTATAAAGTTCTCGTTCATTAACAGGTGATAAGTGAGCAGAAAAATTATTAGATAGGAACTTAAAATGGTAGCTATAAAAAGGATGCAAATTTATGGAATTGCTAAACAATTACTTTTAGAGGCTTTTCTGTCTCTGTATGAAATTGAACAGATTGTTCAATTGCCATGAAATCAGAGGCTAGAAATGGCTTGAAAGAGTATGCAGACTGTGTGGAAGGCACTGGACTCTTGGTTAGATTGCCTGCATCTTATTCTTGGCTTCACCATTTACTGGCTTTGTGACTCAGATATAACACCAAAGTCAGCCTTGGCTGGAGAAAACAAGACTCCCTACTCTGTAGAGATATAATATGAATTAATGAATCTACTTAATGTTCTTAGCAGAGCTTCCTGGCAGATCAGAGGTATTTGATAAATAGCAGTTCTTTTTTATTGAAAAGTTTCCCAAAGTCATAGAAGTCTGTGATGGAAGAGCCTGCAGAGGTCACTTAGCAGATGTCTGAATCACCTCTACGATAATGTGGCTCTGTGTTTATCCTACCTCCTAACACTTTTTTTATTAGAAAGCTCATTACTTTGCACAAAACTCAGTATCGGGAATGAATTCATCATTTCTATCATTATTATATGAAATGTATTTCTTCACAGGAAACAAAAAAGCAGTGTTTGGGCTTATTGTCTTTTTTCATTCCTCCAACACCTGTCTAAATCCTAACACAATATGCAGCATCTTGCCACCTTAGAGCATGGTGCCCACCGGATGTAGCCTGTAGAATGCAACACTGGCTAGGAAACTTTCTTCACCTGCCTCTAGAAGGACTGGCTGGCAAAGCCCTGCTCATTTCATTCTTTTTGTAAAAGTTTATTTAGTTATTCTGAGAGAAATGGAGACAGTGTGAGTGGGGGAGGGAGACAGAGAGAGAGAATCCCAAGCAGGCTCGTGCTGTGAGTGCCGAGCCCACTGTGAGTCTCAAACTCAGGAAACCATGAGGTCATGACCTGAGCAGTAACCAAGAGTTGGTTGCTTAACCAGCTGAGCCTCCCAGGCACCACCCCTCCCCCCACCATTTCATCTTGCCTGGGTAACGTGTGTTATTAATTGGCATTGCTAATCAGTATTTTTTTTTAATTTTAAATAAGACATTATATTCCTATAAGTAAGAAGGTAAACAAATGGCTACAAAATTGATTTGAAGGTAGCTTCAAGTCTGCATGAATTTTTCCCATAATTATCCACACACTAGGAAAACATCATGTCCACTCATTTCACATTTCTTAATGTATATACCCTACATAAATATTGTTTACCATAAATTAGTCAAGTTCTTGTGTGGTCTCGTTTTCAAACAAATGAGGTGACATAAATGTTCACGCAGCACAGGAACCCATTATTTCCATATCATCTTAAATGTCTTGTGAAGTTTTGTTTTAGGCAATGTCTAAAATGTTCACCCTTGATTAATTTTGAAAAGTGCTTTCAAGACCTAAAACCCAAGTGGACCTTGCCTAAGCAAATTAATTCCTCCTCTGGTTTCCAGGCACATGAACATGGCTTGAGTCCAATACTGTGTTTCTCTTCTCTCAGATCACTTCCCTTTAGATCAAAGAAATCCCTGCCTCAGTGATGAGTAAGAAACAGTTATGATGGACAGAGGAAAAATGGCATCTTTGCAGACAAGCTTACTGAAGGAAGAAAAGTAGCCCCCAAAATTGAGTTGTCATGAGAATAGTCCGAAGTCTGTGGCACTGAATGATGAAGTCCATTTGCAGTTACCAAGGTAAATGGAAAACGCACCCCTAGTTCTTCTGTTTCTTTGGTAATTCAGACAGAATGCATTTTCACAGACTAAGCACTGGGGCAAGAGTAGTCTGCTGAGTTAACAGAGTACCATGCTGAGGTCAGTGTGAAAAAAAGTAGAGGCAAAAATATTATGCTGCTCTTGCTAATGAAGCAAAATATCACTTTCTTTCAATACTTCCCTGGCAGGAACAATGAATAAGCATTCGAAAGGAGTCTTAAAACTGGAAGAAACTTTTGAGCTCATGGCCACCAGGTCACTTGGGAGTTTGTGGTGATAAATGAAGTATGAAGTATAACCCTTAATTTTAAGATCAGAGTTTTTTTGTTTGTTTGTTTAGTTTTCTGGGTTTTTTTGTTGTTGTTGTTGTTTTTGTGTGGTTTTTTTTGGGGGGGGGTTGACCTGTAGCTACCTCACAGTATTCATCAGTGATATTAGATAACTGCAGTGACCAGAGAATTTTCTGTGCGACAGATATATCCATCCATGAATTTCTGGTCGAAAATACACAACAATTCTACTATTTTAAAAATACTTGACTAAGTTCTCTTGTAGGGTAGGAACACAATTATGGAAGAATAAATGGAGGCGTAAGTAGAGTAGACAACTGGGTCTTCTATCAATTAGTACTAGTGAGAATGTCAAATAGTTTTTGCTATTTGACATGTATCGTCATTTGCCAGATCACCTTTAATGTTTAAGTAACCTTCCAGCCAACACCTAGATGGCAAATCAATTCATGTGATATCAAGGGAACACTTTAGCAACTGTTTATTTTGTGGGTTTGCTTTGAAATTATATTCCTTAAAATTTAAAAAAAAATCAATGCTGTTTAACAAGTCTTTAGTGGCTGTTCTGGACACGGAGTGACACTTGTTAAATGTTTTCAGCATAAAATTAACAAAGGCATCTTCTGAAGTTGGAGTCCATATATTACAAGAAACTCCATTTTTTTATCCTGAGAAAAATCTTGGCTCTCTGGACAAACATTAACATGTTACTTTTACACAAAAATGAGGATGCTATCCCAGATGGTAGCTACGCTTGTGGTGACATAGCACAATTATAAAGTTGCCAAATCACTAAATTGTACACCTGAAAAAATGTAGCATTATGGGGTAATAAAAAATAAATTAAAAAATAATAAAATAAAAATAAATTAAAGTTTGTTTGTTTATCATTTTTGAAAGATTGAGAGAGAGTGTAAGAAGGGGAGGGGTTGAAAGAGAGGGAGAGGGAGTCCCTCAGGCTCTGAAAAGTCAGCACAGAGCCTGATGGGGGGCTCCATCTCACGCGTCATGAGATCATGACATGAGCCTGAATCAAGAGTCAGACACTTATCCACCTGAGCCAACCAGATACCCCCAAATACAAATAAATTAAAAATAAATAAAAAATTTAAAAATGAGACACCCTTCTTCAGGGACATTAGATGCTTTAACTTGCATAAGATGATATCCATTCAACCTTCTACAAGTCTGAATGCTACTGTATATTAAGCTACCTTTAACTGGAGAGATGAAACCTCTGACTCGAGAGTTACAGATGCTGCCTGGCTCACAAACCTGGTGTTATAGAGTAACACGGGCTGGACGAAGAAGCCGGAGTAAGTTCCAGGTCTGGGATGACTGTGTGGACCAACTCCCAGTGAAAAAAGGGAAAGTTGGCAGAAACCATAAAAACAAACATATTAATTCTCAAGAAATTGTCCTAAGGACATACAGAAAATGAAGAAATACGTTTTCAAGAAAATCTAACACTCAGAACAGAGAGAGTCTGTGGCATTTAAGCCACAACTCACTTTCTCCTTTCCCTGCCTCCCTTGGTCCAGTTTGACTTGACAGAGCCATCTGAGTTCTCTTCCCATCCCAGTCAAGGGTTAATGTGTCTCACTGAAAGCCAAGGATTGAAAGCCTTTCTCCTCCCGTCTAACTAACTCCAAACTGAAGAGGCTGAACTCTTGGTGAGCTAAGCCCAAGAAGTCGGGGGCTTGCTTCTTTTTTTCATCTGGGCCCTATTCAAGTGTTACCCCCGAGATGTCAGACGGAGGACACAAGGGACACGTCACCCTCACCCTGGCTTGCTTGTAGGGTGCAGGTCCCATCTGGGCAGGGCGAACCAAGAACACTAGAGGCTGCTGTTCCACCTAGTACTCAGAACAGTGGTTCAGAGGGTTTGTCCTGGAAGAGATGTAGTCTGTAAGAAAAGAGAGCTCAGAAGTTCTCCCCAAAGGAACTGAAATGATCTGAAATGGAATCCTTATAAGTTCAGGATGAGGGCACTTTCAAAACCAATAGCTGCTCTTAATTAAGAGCAAGAAGTGAAACCACAGGCCAGCTATTTTACTAGAGAGAACCAGAAAAAGAAATAGCTAAGAAGAGCCCTTGTGGGGATCAGAACAAAACTCAAAACTGGTCTCAAAAATTACGCCTGCCTAAATTTAATTGGATCAGACTGCTGAGCAATTTATACTCCAGGGCATTGTTAAAAGCAATAGAGCAATCAGCTGGTAAAATTGTAAAGTCAAACAGACGGGGTGTAATATCAAATGAAGAAGGCAGCTTAAAAGAAAGATCAGAGAAAGACACAGTAGAAGAGAAGACTTGTTAAGACCAATGTCATCCTAGGTGACTATGCACGGGCCCAAGGCTATGTATCCCTGAGGAGTGACACCAAAGCCTTGACACTGTAATGGGAAACAGATTTCACTAAAACAACCTAGCCGAATCAAAAAACAAATTTAAAAAAATTAAATAACAACAAAATGAGCCCAGGAGAGAGAGGAGGGAGTCACTATCCAGAGTGCTGAGCTTCTTAAGGTGCAGAGAATCTTTGCTCATATCTCTATACCCCTCACAGATTTTGGTTGAGCAGTGTTCACACAGTAGGACCCAGGAAATGCCAGCTGGATGACTAAGTACAGGCATTGCCACTTGACGTGACCAAGGGCTATGTGGCTTGGCATGATGGTATGGACATATCAGATTTTAATGACACTTATACCTATGGATGATGTAACTAGATAGCTATCAGACACAATCTGACAGTAATTTATATACAAACATATGACACAATCTTAAACTTACTAAAAAATATAACCAAAAAGCTAAATATCTTGGAAATTCTCAATAATACTAATTTGGGTTCTTCAGCTTGGATTAGTAATGCAAACCTCTTATGCCTCAAATAAATGTAGCCCTCTAATGAAGAAATTGTACCTTTTATGACATTTTGATACAATTATCATAATGTTTTATAGGGATGGGGACCTACCGGAGTCTTTTTTTTTTTTCTTTTTTTAATTTTTTTTTTTTTTTTTTTTGAGAGAGAGAGAGAGGGAAGGATAGAGTNCTGAGCTGGCAGTCAGCACAGAGCCCGACACGGGGCTCGAACCCACGAACTGCGAGATCATGACCTAAGCGAAAGTCGGACGCTTAACCGACTAAGCCACCCAGGCGCCCCCCTACCGGAGTCTTGAATAAGGTACTCACCACACTAAGAGCTGGTGGATTTGGGCCTTAGACCAGGCCTTGCTACTGATTTACTCCATAGCTTTGAGCAATCCCTTCTCTCCATTGCTATTTTTTTTTGTGTCACCTGAAAAGTGAGAGGGATGGACAATATATCTTTTTAGGTTTATTCCAGCACTTGGGTGTGGCAACATCACAAATGGAAACTTAGCTACTTAGTCTGGTAGAATAGGAGAACACTAGCACATTCCATTTGCTTAGCATGTGTGTTCTCCCGTGATATTATACTTTGGCGCTACCAGGACGCTCTGGCAAATAAATATTGTGAGTGTGTTTCCAATGCCAAAGGGTGTCAATGTCAAAGTGTTTATTCACTGGATTGTCATCTGGTGCAGCACTTTAAAAAATTAGGCTAACAACAATGGTGAATCAACTCCTTTGGAATTTGTATTCAGTCCAAGTACAAACTAAAGCCATGGTCTTGAATTAGACACTGAACTGACTTAGCAGTCCCTTGGATGGACTCTGTGATGCTGACGGTGGTAGTGGGGACTGGGAACCAACCATTCATACCACCAAAACCTTAAAATAAATCCAGAAATTTGTTTGCTGCAAAAGATTTCAGGAGAAAATGATACCAAGGCCTTAGGGTCCTTCCTAATTTTTCCTCTTTGTTTTTGCTTGTGATTTTTGCACAGTAAATCTTTAGAAGAAATATGTGGGGCATTAGGTAATAAAATAGTAACAGTAAGACTGGAAATGCACAACGAGAAGGGAAAAATCAAAACAGCTTTTGTTAACTCATTAGAGATGAAAAGTAAAGGAGAAAGATGAGTGTGATTCTAAGGAGTGTAGCATTGGGAAATGTGTAGATTCTAAAACCATCAATGGAAACTGAAAATTTGGAGGGCAGAACATATTTTTGGATACTTACCTCAAGTTATATTGAATGTGGGTTATTTCTGAGATGTTCAGGTGAGTGTGTTCAGCAAGTATCTAGAAATAAGCCTACAGTACAGGGATGGTAGTCATTGGCATGCATATAGGTGGGGCTGAAGGCGTGAGGTATGGATGAATGATCCAGTAAAGGCAGTCAGCAAGAAGGGATCAGGCTTTTACACAGACCTTTGGAAAATGCCACCATGAAGTGCCAGGTGGTAGAAAGCAAAAGCCCAAGAATAAGACAAAGATGTAATAGTCCCAGAGGCAAGAGAACAAGTAGAAGAATAATGTTCTTGAAGCCATGGAGAAAATAGGTAGTTTTCAGAAGCCAGTTGGGGGTATGAATTTGGTCAGCTCTGCTAGGAGCTAGGGAACATAAGCAGTGAAAACACATCACTGGGTTTGATGAGCAATTTCTGCAGAATGGTGAGACAGCCTGATAGTAACCGGGTAGCAGAGAGTATACTTTCTCTTCTTAAGTTTGATGATCAAGAGAAGGAGGAACATATTTTTTGTTTGTTTTGATACGTGCTTTTAAAGAAGATTTGGAGTAACATAAATATGTGTAAGAATGGAGAAGTACAGAGGCACCTGGGTGGCTCAGTCGGTTAAGTGTCTGACTTTGGCTCAGGTCATGATCATGTGGTTTGTGAGTTCAAGCCCTGCGTCAGGCTCTGTGCTGACCACTCAGAGCCTAGATCCTGCTTCGGATTCTGTGTCCACTCTTTATCTGCTTCTTCCCGACTCATTCTCTCTCTCTCCCTCTCTCTCTCTGTCTCTCTGTCTTTCTCTCTCTCTCTCTCAAAAATAAATAAATATTAAAAATATTAAAGAATGGATAAGTATATATAAGTATAGAAGAATGCAGTGGGGAATAGCACTTTTACCAAGAATGATGATCACTTGTTCTCTTTTAAGACAAAGTAACTTTGAAGGAATACAATATTGAAGTAACTGACAAACTAGCTGTCAGGTCCAAATAAAGTAAGGAATATAAGACATCACAATGAGTTTCCCAGGAATTAATCTGAAAGAGAGAACGTGATATTTTTTCCTGAATTGTCATGAATAAGTAATGCTTAAACACTGAAATGACTGTTTTGTATGAACATAGCCGGACTAGAAAAGTCGGCAAGAATATTGCAGGCAGCAGGCTGGCTCTGGGGTAGGTTAGGGCCAGGAAACAGAATGCGCAAGAGGACATTGATGTTTGGAGAATGGCAAGTATTCCAATGACCTTGGGGGACGGGTGGTGACAGGGAATCTACCTCCACCTCCAAATGGTAGAGGGTCTTGAATTGGCTGCTTGAGACCAAATACGCCTATTGGATTAACTTTTATCTTTTGGACCATTCGTTTTTGGTTGGGTGTTTATGAAGTAAATTGTTTACCTTTCAGAACAACACTTTCAACAGAAATATATATATTATAATATTAAACAATATATATACAATATATATTATGTATCATACATATATGCATACATGAATATATATATGCAAACATATAAATAAAGGAAATAAGTTGGCATAATTCGTGCCCACTGTCCTTTACCTTCCAGGTTGGTTAAAACTTTATTTTCCAAATTATCTTCTGAGAATAAGGCCACAGAAGATGGTGTTGTGTATTTTTGGAGTGTAGTAAAAATATGGACAAGCCAATTCAGGTAATGAGAAAGAGAGTTCTAGTCATGTACTTACTTGGTCCTTCACTAGCAGAATTTCTGAGCTGGAAAGCATTTGAAAGATTGTTTAGTGACAAAAGTCTTGAATTCAAAGGCAAATAGAAATTGGCAGGGAACAAGAATGACACCAGGTATACACAAACTGAAATGACAGATGTCAGAAACTGGAGTCCTACCAGCTAATTCCATCCCACAGATGTGCTCTGTTTGGTTTTATTTATTTATTTATTTATTTATTTTAATGTTTTTTTTTTATTTATTTCTAGGAGAGAGAGAGACAGCGTGAGCAGGGGAGGGNTTACTGGCCAAGTTTTAGAAATCAGATTTTATGTACAAAATAAAATTTCTGACTTCCCTTAAAAAAGAGACCTTCAACCCAAGGCCCATATTCCCATTTGGAATTGAGATGGGTTGACAAGTCTGTTGTTCTAGCTTGTGAGGGAAAGGGTGGAAGAAAATGACCTGAGTGCCAAGAGTGGATCCATTTGATATTAGAATTAGGGTGCTTTTCTTTCCTGATGCTTTCCAGTTATCTGTTATATAATTGCATTATATTTGATAAAAGAAAGAAAATATGTTATAAATCTATGTAATATATCTCAATCTAGAAACTGGTGGCCTGGGATGTTCCAGTATGTATGGTAGAAGCAGGAGCCATAAATTAACTGACCTTGACCTACAGGTAGGTATTTTGAACTGTTTTTGACTGTCTTATGAACTTTCATTTTCAGTTGTTCCTCCCAATGAATTTGGCCATTGATGGGAGTAACAGGTGGGCGAGGATCGTTTGGGACAAGTGGGGGTGGTACTTTCCCTCCATGTCTGTGCAGTGGTGAGGGACAGCTCAAGTTGAAACACACGAATAGGAGCTACCTCAGGAGAGATTAGAGGTTAACGTTTGAGAAAGTTGAGAACAGCAATTGCAACTAGGTGTCATTTTGCCCCTCACCCACCACCTCCAGCCAAGAGAGACTGGCACGTCTGGAGGCCTGTTTGGTTGTTATAGCTGGAGAGTGGATGCTACTGGCTCTAGTGGGTGGAGGCCAGGGATACTGCATACCCTGCAAAGCACAGGAAAGGCCCCCGCTAACAACAAAGAATCATCCAGCCTATTCCAAGTACGGGGCCAAAGGTTCACAGATCCTGCTTTTGAAGAATTCATCCCTAGGTGCCTAATAAAACCACCTGAGCCACTGCTGATTTAGGCTTCCTGGTGACCGATTGTATTAAACCAAGCCCGAGGCACAATTTAGCCTTTAGCCTTCATACCTTCTGGCCATTTCAGATGCTTCTGGGAAGCGCATTGAATGCCTCCAGCTAATCCGATTCAATTTCACCATTACAGACTTTATGGACCAGCCAATGATCTGGGTACCGTCTGAAATGTAAAGTGAGGGCTGTAATAAGAGTATAATATTCAAGTATGGTAGAGCAGAAATTCTTCTTTTAGCACTTTATTTCCTGATAAACCTCTAGGTTGAACTTAATCTCATTAGAAGAGAGAAATAGTATTCCAGAGGCTGTGAGTTAAAAACCAGACATCCTACAACATCATTGGCCAGACCCACTTTTTAAGTTTCTTCTCATTATTTATTCATTAAAAAAAACAACAACCCTGAGACTCCGAATTGTAAAAAGAAATGCTATTACGTCTAACTAGTTTTCCTGAGATTTTGGAAGAACTGATAATGAAAGACATGTTGATCTAAACAAATAATGCCACTAAGAAGAAATAGAAATTATGTAGTCAGTATCCTTGAAGCTGAAAGGTATTTAATGAGAAACATTGTTTATTGTTTTTGGTTTCTCTTGATTGATAGGCTTTCTACTCAGAGGAAAATTGCCATAATAACAGGAATTGCATGAAATTTGAAACTCAAAGCTATTCTGAGCTATTTTAATAATGCATTCTTCTGTCAAAATAAATTAAAAAAACAGTTGAGAAATGGTTATGAAGACCCAGATTTGAAAGTACATTCAGGTCTATTCATCTGACTGTACTTTTAGTGGCAAAAATATCAAGATATATAAAATGCTCCATTATGTATATGAAACTCAGGTTAACATGCTTAAATAAAAACCTCTTGCTTGGGGTAGGGGGCAGTCAAGGACATGGGGGTCACTGTATAAGCACTTACCAGATACCCCATGCTCATTTGTAAACCATATTTATTACTTACACACCCTCCCTGCTTTGACTGATCTTCTCAACTCCCTGAGGGTCACCATGAAGGTCCTCAAATGTCTTATCCCTCAACATGACCCAGCCATCAACTCCAAATGAAACACCCAACTGGCAACTTGACATTTGCACATGGATCCCTAGAAGACATTCTCTTCCATAGCATTGTCTTCTTCATCCACCTGCAACTTGCTCCTCACTTCCTTAGTCTTCCCCACCACAATAAGTGAGACTTCCATCCATCCAGGAGCTTAAGCCCAAACAACAGGACTTATTCTCGATTTCTCTCTTTCTTTCATCTGATTAACCTGTCCTGCTTAATATATATTATGTCTAATTTTGGAGCCTATTTTTAATATATAATTATACTGTGAGACTTTATTTCCATGTGCTTATATATTTTTTGCAAATCTGGTTTGTGAAGAATGCATTAATCTTCATGGTATATATGTCCAACCTGTATTTAACCATTCCTGTACTGTGGGGCATGCAAGATCTTTCTATTTGTTGCCATCACATGCTGGTAAGTTCCCAGAAAACTTAAAAATGTGTACTCTGTGCAGGCACTGCTCTAGCACTTTAGAAATGTTAATGCATTTAATCCTTACAATCCATGAGATAAATGCTATTAGCCTCTCCATTTGACAAATGAGACATCTGCGGCACAGACTGAACAACTTGCTCGAGATTACATAGCTGGAAAAGGGAGATGGGATTCAAATCGAAGAAGCCTGACTCCAGATCTCATGTTCTAAATCAGTCTACTGTGTTGATGCAGGTATGTTACTTTGGCCCTTCAACCCTATTTTACATCAGTCTGCATGTAACTGTGGCCATTTCTTCAGAATATACTTCCAGAAGTGAATCAGTAGTCATGAATATTTAGAATGTGTTGGATAGTACATATTACAAAATTTTTCTCCAGAAACAGTATACTAACTTTGTCAATTTCCACTCCTTTTGTCAGTTGTTGAGAGTGTATACCTGTGTTTACATCAACACTAGATGTAATACTTTTTATTTTATTTTATATATATTTTTAATATTTTTTAAAATCTTAACAAGTTTATTAGAAACAAATTGTTACTAGTTATAGTGGATTCTCTTTGATTAGCCAAGAGGTTGATTTCTTTTCATGTCTAAATTAGCAACTGTATTATTCAGTGAATTTCTTATGTTTGGCTTTTAGCCAACTTGGCTATTGGAAATTTTACTTTTTCATAATGAATTGTGGCAGCTCTTTATGCACTGAGATTAATACTGTGAGGCTGTCATATATACCTATATACATACAGTTGTGAATTGGCTTTTCATTTTGTTTCTATTGTTTACTTAAGTGTAAACATGTAAAAATTGGTTTCTGCAGTTGTATCAAGCTTAGTCATACAAACAGCCACCTAGATTTCCCTCTTAATTCCTATTCATGTTAAGAAATATCAGAAGTCTCATTCCACTTACTTAGTAATGCTTAGATATACATTGTAATTTCTTGAGCCAATAAAGTCAATAATCTTAATTTTTGTCATGCAGCATTTTGCCTACAACATAGGTGACAGAATATGAACTCAATTTTTCAAGGAAAATAAACTTGTAAAAATGTCCTATTCATTTCAAGATCCAAGGTGTTAATACATGTACGGACTAGGGCTGAAGCCTACACCCATATTACTACTGGATTATTTGTCCACATACTGTAATTGTAGTTCTCAAGTTATATCAAAAGTTCCAACTCAGTTTTGTTTATCACATGTCTAGGTTCAGCTTCTTGCATGTGACCTCAAGCATGTAGAGGCACCTACCTGCTTTGGTGGGAGATGTGTTTCTCCACCACCATTCTTCTGTGTCATGCTCCTCCATGAAGTGTTCTACGTTATTGGCTTCTAGATGCTCAGTTAAGTTTAATGGAACTTTTATTTCACTGAGAGTCAATGTTTTCTCTTGGACTGGTGGGTTTCCCAAGGTGCCTCAGGAACTACCGTTCAGGGCAAGGTGAGTCCACGAAGACTGGATCTACTAAAGCTGCCTTGCCTTATCAGTCTTATCTAGAGTGGGTTAAGAAGCAAGCTGCCAAAAAGTTCTTCTGGGCCAGTTAAGGTGGAGGCTACTAACCCCCCTGGAAATATATCAAGATGGAAGAACTTCTCTTGAAGAGCAGTCCTGCATGAAGCTGGCAGGAATATTCTACCAAGGGTGCAAGCTGAGAGCTCCCTCACATGTGCGAGTCAACGCTGACGGTGCTTACCCTGCCCCTAAAGAAGGCTGTTGGTGTACTTAAATCCAGAACTTTCATCGTGCTCAGTTTGGCTGACTTCCACCATCATCACTGGAGTTTTCACTTTTATGGAGGAAACATTTAACTTCTTGAAAACTGTTGTATGAATACTTAAGGAAAATTATTGTGGGTACCAAATTAGGAGCCTGAACAAGGGTTTCTGCAGCCCTGGGTTCAATCCTTGTTTTAAATATTTATGTTCCACACTGACGTATGTGAGGATAAAGGGGCATTGTGTCTGCAACTCAGTCTCCAAAATTTTAGAAAACAAATCCTATATGTATACTTGCACACAGAGGCATACATACACACAAAGGAAAGGATGAGCAAATGTAGTACAATGTTAGCATGTGGGGAATCTGGGAATTCTAGGAATTCTTGCAGTTTTTCTGTAAGTCTAAAATTAAGGGATTTTAAAAAGTAAGTTCCAAACTTGATTTTTTAAGGAAAAAAAAATGAAAAGTTTCTTGAAAAGTTGGTAAATATCTGAACTAGATAATGTAAAATGTCCCTTCATAGATCTAAATTTATGTTTTTCCTTGATCATGTGAGTCTAGAATTTTTCCATAGATCAACATATCAAGTGGGGTGTCTTATTTCTTCCTTCACTTATTTTTTGTTTAATTTTAGAATAGACTAAATATAGAATATTTGGAGAAATAATATAGAATAAAGAGCTGTCATCTGAGATGTCATTTTGTCATTGTTGCCACTGGATTGCAATGACATCAGGGACTCACGAGCCACCTGTTAAATAGCTTCTTAGTTGTGCAGTATCATGTGTGGAATGTTGAAGCCCACCTGAGAACTTAATTTTTTTGTTTAAAAACTTAAGGTGAATGTAACACATTTTCAAATACTGTGATTCATCAATTCAAATGCATGCCAGAGGGTATAATTTATTTGCAGGGTGATAGCCATGTCTTAAAAAGATCAGTAAGGAAAGAGTCTGACAGTAGCTATAAATAGAAATAATGTGAATTGTCAAGGTAGTTTTAATGAAGCTTTAAACCAAAAGAGGATTCCTGAAAAATTAAAAGAAAATTAAATGCGAGTAAATAGCAAAGGGCAATAGCAGATTTAAAAACAACTAAATTAATTTTCAATTGAAAAAAGTCAAGAGTCCTGAAAAGTCCAATTCCTACCCTTTGTGTTAAGGACCTCTATTAAGATAATGACTCAGCCGTTGGGTTTAGAAATTGGCTTCCATTTCCATTATCCTTTTCCACATTTCCTTCTCTTAAATAATCAGGTTAAAAAAAAGCAACATCCTGAAAGTCAATATTAGTGTATGCTTTTTTTTGTTTTTTCAGAATTGCAAATTAGAAAGAAAATGAAATTAGATAATTGAATAGGATAAGTCCATTTGGAAAAACATAAGCGTATTGTTTTTATCTGATAGGTTATCAAAAACCTTTGAGGGTGACTTTTAGGGGGCTTTTGGAGCGAGACTTGAGGGCAAGCTGGTCCTGTTTGGCTTGCCTACTGTATTTCTGACTGCCTCAACTTGCTCCTCAGTTAGACTCTTCAGTTTAGCTGGGAAATGAACGTAGTTCTCTACTAAATAATGACTAAAAACACTCATTGCTTGAGGGCTGAGAATAAAGAGCATACAGACCCATGTCCACAACCCCCTGATGGCTCTACAAGTTTGAGTTTGTCCCTCAATAAAAATTTTACGTAGCCATCTTGAATTCAGAAAACATTGGCACCCTGAGGTTCTTAGTCCTTAGAACTGCGTGTCCAGACACTTGGGGTTCAGTTGAATCAATACCAAGCCAATCTAAATAGGAGTGGAAAGCGTTGGCTGTTAATTTTGGTCATGAAGAAATGAGTTAAAGAACCCATGATTCACATAGAGCCATGGACAGAGAGCAAAGCAATAAAATGCAACCCAAGTTTGCTACAGGCTCCTCAGATTCTGTTGTGATTATTTGGGGTGATTTTATTAGACTAGGTTTTTAAATGAAACTTGAATGAGGATAGTATTTTAAAAGACAGTCATTTTCCCTTTAAATTCAACTTTCATCCTTCTAGGGAGAATTTGTTTCTGAAAAGCAATTGAGCACTCTTTCCCTGACCATTTTGGCCACTCCCTCTGTATGGCTGTCTTGATCTAGGGGTCCTGGTGCTGGTCATGTAACTCCATGGTTCATCTCTGTTTCTCCCCTAGATCATCACCTCCCTTCAGCAATGTCTAACTATGGGCTGAGTTTCTTCCTCGCACCCTAGAAATCTGTGCCAAGTTAGAAAGAGAGAAAGGACTCATACATTAGTAAACAGGGACTAGAGGATATTTTTGAGAGATTAGGGCTACTTTGTTATAGAGATTTTGACATTTTTTTAGGGTTAGAGTCATGGACAATTTTTATAAACATTGTGGGAAAACAAACCTTCCAGTTTGCCTTTTATTTGTGTTTAGATTTTTTCCCCTTTTGGAAAGAATAGAAAGAACTATAAAGGCATCATGAATCAGCTCAACCTCACTGATGTCATCTGACACTATAAAGGGACAGTGAATTAGGAAAGGAAGCCATATGGTTTTAAGCCCAAAGTGGAATCCATTGGGAATGGTAGGGAGTGTGAGGAGAGTTCTTTTCACTTAGGGAGATCCAACAGTAGTCTTAAATCTGGCTATAAATTTAGCACTTTTTTAAACTTATTTATTTTGAGAGAGAAAGAGAGAGCAAATGGGAAATGGCATAGAAGGGGTGTGGGAGAGAATCTCCAGAAGGCTCCGTACCACCAGCACAGAGCCCGATGCAGAGATCAAACTTATGAACCACGATATCATGACCTGAGCCAAAGTCTGATGCTTAAGTGACTGAGCCACCCAGGTGATCCTAAATTTAGCATTTCTAATTGCAGATCTACAATCCAGATTCCCAAAATGTAAAGCTTAGGGAAGACCTCTTTGCCCTCCACAACACAATTTTTCACTAAAAATTTCATGCCCAACTTTCATGCCTTCTCCAAGTGGGAGATTTCTTAAACAGGAGCTGTTTGGATGACAAGTTTTTCCAAAATGTAGCTGGATAGCATTTATGCTCCACTACTCTCCCTTTTACCATGTACAGCTGTGTGATTAAAGATCTGTATCCAAAAATGCCTGTATTTCCTAACTCACCTCAGAAGTAAATTTGGAAAGAATGTATCACTGTTAAACTATTTGCCACACAATCCTTTAGACATCAACTGGTTTTCTGGATTATGGATCAAAAGTCCTAAAAGTAGTGGAATCAAAATCATTTACCTAAACAGAGATTGAAATAAGTGTGTTGAATGGACTCTGCTTTCCTTGTGCTACGAGACAGTGGTGTAAAATGTTTTACATCCTCTGTCTGCCAGTTCTGGTTCGCCCGTTATATATAAAAAGCTTCTTCATCCCATTTTTAGCTTCCTTCTTTTTTGTTTATTTTTTCCCCTTTCAACAGAAATGCTGGCGTTCAGCTTACCTCCAAGAATAGCTCAAAGCTGAAGTTCTCAGTTTAGTCATGAGAATTACATTTCTCTCCACTTTGGAAATACTCTTCCCCAGTCTCTGCAATTATGAGCCCTAGAGAGCTAGGTGATTTCAATTAAAATGAAACATATCACTTCGTAGAACATAAAGGAGGGAGTGTATTTCCTATAGGAAGGAGAGCCATAATGGTGATTTTTCGTATCAATAATTTGTACTCCCACTCGACACCTTAAGAATTTTATGTATCTATAAGAACATCTCTTCCTTGAAAAAGAAGGATTTGTATGGAAAGAGCAGCTCCAGTATATTAAAATGGATGCCTGTATACTTCCTAGGTTGAAAAGGTTTTCAAACGATGGCTATAACTTATAAGAATGGTAGAATACTTTTACACAGTTTTCGTGTTGGAAAATCCCAACTAGCAGCAGTTATAAAATATATTGAAAAGAATGCAAGAGAGCTCCTGAACGGTCTTTTATTTCTCATCATACGATCTTATCTCAGAATCTCTTTCTCAGTCGTTTTGAAAATATAAACCTCGTTTTTCCTTTTCAGGGGATGGATCGGGTTCGTTTACCAGCCGAAATGAGTAAAATGAGAGAAGCATGCTCTGCGTGTTATTTTGTTAATGGTCCATATGAACCAGTTGTGTATCTTCAAAATGATACGTTCCTAACCTTGTATTTAATGAGTTATGAATGTCCGTCCTTCGCACGAGCACACGTCCCAGACTCCCTGCTTCTCAGACCAGACCCGCGAGTTGTGTTTACTCACGGAAGCGCAGTTTTCAGACTTGTCTTCCACAAAACCGATCTGGCACGGCGTCCTCTGATTCTGCAACCAGTAGTCTGTAGATTCGAGCAGGCTATTGCTGCGAAGAACCTGAGAGAATCCAGAAAAACTTCTTAGTGTTACACAGCCAGCTTTTCTATTTCAACAAGCAGCTCTTCTCTGAAGAACCTGTTTTTTATGTTTTCTATGCCTCAGAGCATCTGGATACTGGGGGGAAAAAAAAACCTTGCAGGATAATAGCACCTCTAGAATGTGTAAAATATTCAACCAGTAGTTGGTTTTAGAAGTATGCATTGGTACTGATACTGATGCTTCTTCTGGCGTCAAATTCTACATCTGGACACTTTAATGATGTCCAACAAGTGGAAACTTCAAATGATTATTTTGGGGTACGGTTCATTTGGCATGAGGGCTCAAAATCCATTTTAATGCTGGTGCTCTTGTGCACTCTATGAATATTGTCAACCTTAAAAAATATACTGTTTATCCTGTTGGTGCAATATTGCTACAGAAATGATGATTCTTTTATTATTATTATTATTTTTAACATTTGTTTATTTGGGAGAGGCACAGAGCATGAGTAGGGGAGGGAGATGCAGAATCCACAGAAGGATCCAGGCTCTGAGCTCTCAGCACAGAGTCCGATGGAGGGCTCGAAGTCACTAACCAGGAGATCATGACCTGAGCTGAAGTCGGATGCTTAACTGACTGAGCCACCCAGGTGCCCCTGAAATGATGATTCTTTAGCTTCAGCTTTGCTAACGTGTCTGTGAAATAGGGTTCAATTCTTCTACAATACCTAAGGTAGTCTGTTAAGTTTTCAAAGTATTAAGAATAATTAGAGTGCATCATGATAATCATTTTCCATGTAAAAACAGTACAGTAAAGCAACACAAATTTGAGTAAATGAATTAACAAAACCAAATATGATTTACAAATGACTTGCTTCTGGGCTTGGATCTTAAAGCAAGGAAGAAAAATTATATTTCTGAGACAAGACATTTTGAAGATGCAATCTCATGAATAACCAAACAATTTGATTTCTAATGTGTCTGAACATTACCCAAACATTGCACAAGATTTTTTCCATCTTATACAATTTCCAGTGCTCTCCTGGTGCCCTCTACTTTATTAGCGTACATGTCTGCTAATATTTGACTACTACCTTCCCTTAAGCAATATAATAGATTTAATCAGTTTGGTTAATGCCACAAAAATAGAATGACACTTCAATTATATTTAATTTGTATAACAAAGGATCGTCTTAGGTTATAAAGATAAAAATGCATTATTTTTTTGTCTCAGTAGTGAGTTAACCAAATATAATTATGACACATTTTTCCATAACACCCAGAAATGTTATTTGCTTTTAAATCTTTTCCCACTCGATGTTTATGATCACCTAGAGATGACAGATTTCCATCATTCTTTTCTAGAATAGCACAAAAAGACACACTGTGGCTGAGCAGGTATTTGAGTGATGAACTTGGGCTATGTCTGTGGACTAAAGTTAGGAACAGAGCTTCTCAGGTCTCTTACAGATTTTACCTAAACTGTGGTTCTCAAAGTGTGGGCTGGGCCCCCAAGGGATCCCTGAAATCTTCCAAGGAGGCCAGAAGTGAAATAAGTCAGAGAAAGACAAATCCATATAATTTCAGTCATATGAGGAATTTAAGAAACAAAACAGAAGAGTAAAGGGGAAAAGACAGAGAGAGAGAGAGACCAAGAAACAGACTCTTAATTACAGAGAACAAACAGAGCATAGGTAGATGAGGGGTTGGAAATAAAGGAGTGAATTTGTGATGGGTACCGGGTGATATATGTCAGTGTTAAATCACTATATTGTACACCTCAAACTAATATTACACTGTACCTTAACTGGAATTTAAATAAAAGCATGTACAAATATGCATGTTAATATTTCATGTGTTCCTTGTTGTTTTAAAATATTTTAAAATGAAATTATTTTTTAAGTAAATAAGCAAATAGTATAAAAAATTTTCTTGGTTTTCATTGATAATTTGAAAACTAGACATCAGAAAAGTATAACCCTTGTAAACAAATGCTTTGTGAGGTTCTCCGATACTTTTTAATTTTTTTAACATTTATTTATTTTTGAGAGAGACAGAGAGAGAGAGAGACAGAGTGAGTGGGGTAGGGGTAGAGGGAGAGGGAGACACAGAATCTGAAACAGGCTCCAGGCTCTGAGCTGTCAGTACAGAGCCCCATGCAGGATGGAAACTCACAAACTGTGAGATCACGACCCGAGCAAAAGTCAGTTGCCTAAACAACTAAGCCACCCAGGTGCCCTCCCAATACTTTTTATAGAATGCAAGGGAATTTTGATCTCCACCCCTCCTCCCAAATTAAGAACCACTAATCTAGATTAACTTTATTTAAAGTAGAAAAAGACTCTTGTCCAGCCCACTCCTCACTGCCATTCACTTTTTTAAATTTATTTTTTATTGTTATTCTTAAAATATAATTTATTGTCAAATTGGCTTCCATACAACCCCCAGTGCTCATCCCAATAAGTGCCCTTCTCAGTGACAGCCACTCGCTTTTACTTCCAGCATGGAATAGAGTTTAAGAGCACTGCTCTAAGTGGGTCTGAGTTGAAACCCCAGCTTAGTCATTGGTGGCAGAATGATCCTGGGTAGCTGACTTCAATTCTGAGTTTCAGCTTCCACACCTGTGGGTGGGGAAAAATAATACCCACCAGGTGGGATCACTGAGTCCTCAG
The DNA here is from genome assembly GCF_008692635.1 of Crocuta crocuta. Lineage (NCBI taxonomy): Eukaryota > Metazoa > Chordata > Mammalia > Carnivora > Hyaenidae > Crocuta > Crocuta crocuta. Next base: position 863,216 of record NW_027529538.1, read on the forward strand.
GGAGATGACATGCGTCATACGCTGTGGCATGCGCATGGAAGGATGGCCTCTCAATGCATGCTTTTCGCTGTTATTATTTGACCTGGACTATAAAGGGAAATCGCAAATTTCACATGAAATTAGTGGATTGATACTGTCTCAGATCTGTGAAGACAATTTTCTCTAGCAAGTATTCTAATCTAAGGTGTAGTTTTAGTTCTGTGTTTTGTAGTATTAATAGTTACACCTACTCTTTTTTATATGCTTCAAATGTGCTGGAAAACGTGCCAAAATTTTCTTTCTTTCTTTTTTTTACTTTTTAATTTAATCCTTATTAAAATGCTAGAAGGTAGGAGTTATTTTAAAGGTAAGGATCTTCACAGAAATTGTTATTTTGAAGGTAAAGATCTTGAGGCTCAGATCTTTGCCCAGAGCCTCCTGGCCTTGGATTTGGTTTTGAAGACACCAACGCCTGTGAATGAAATCATTTAATTATACCGCCTCCCGTAACCCATCCAAAATGACTCTAATTTGGAGTATGTTTCTCAAAAGTTATGTGCATCTATTATTTTTGTGAATATAACTATACCTTATGGACTTCTATTTTTTCCAACATTACAGGTTTTTTATTGTTTTTTTTTGTCTTGAAAGAAATTTAGATGAATAAAAAAGATAGGTACCACATATTGGTCATTTATGGTATTCTTCATTTTTTCCTGTAGACCTGAGTTTACACCTGGTGCCATTTGCCTTCCACTTGAAGAACTTTATAAGCATTTCTGTAACGTAGGTCTTCTGGAAATCTACTCTTCTTAGTTTTTGCTTACTGAAAATGTTCTTATTCCACTTTCAGTTTTGAAGGATTTTTTTTTTTTTACAGAATATAAAATTCTGGGTTGGTAGGTGCTTCATTTTGTTTGTTTGTTTTGAATAGTCCTCACCCATAGGACTTCCATTTTAAAGCTAATTTCCATGAATGAAATTCTTCTTCAAGGAGAAGAAACATTTTGTGACGTAAATTATAACAGTTAAATTAATCCACTTGGCATGTATTATCAGTATTTTAATTTTTCAAAGGAAAGTATCCTTTTACATCTATCTGTGTTAACACTGAAAAAAACCTGTATTGTCAGGTTTCTTCTGCTCCTTGCCTTTCTGTGATCTTTACATTTGGAACACGCATCAGTAAATCAAAGGCTTGGTTCACTCCGCACCATAACAATGTTAGAGATTTAAAATGGAAGCATCAAATGGACATATCAGTTAATAATAGTTTGCATTGTAGTTTAATAAATGCTCTGACTACCATCACTTCTTAGCCATTTCAAAGCTCACTCCTCAAAAAAGCAGCCACTGGATCTCTTCGACTTTCTATATATTCAAAGCACATAGTGTTATGGCTGCAGCAAAATATGTCAAAAAAAGAAAGCAACTATTACTTATTCTTGTCCAAGGTCAGCCTTAGGAGGAGGACAGAGTTCAGACACGAATCACTTGGGTGGTAGTGGCGGGATTGGCATGTTTTCCCAGTGAAACACTGAGAGGCAGAGATGGAGACACCCAAAGGCATCAGCCTGACCCTTCCCACTGCGAGATCCCCACGGCTGTGACAGGCGCTGACTCAACGATGGGGCAGATGGAGACAAGAGCTGGCTAACCTGTTAAATTTCTCGTGCATTTAACTTCTCCGACAGAAAAATGAGCCCAGAAAGATGAATCTGTCAAGTCTTCTACTTTAAGGGTGTTTTTTGTACTTATTTTTAAAGTAAATAATAACTGAAAGTATACAAAGACCTTGTTTTGTCCTATCCCAGGAGTGAGGAATGTCAACAGCTCCTTGGACCTGCTTACTCAGTGGAAAATTCTAGAAAGTCTTCCCTTTGGCTATTCCATTTCCCTTGGATACTGCGTGTTTTCTCTACAGTGTATCTTTGCTTCAGGGGAAACAGAAATGGCAGAGAAAAGAAGTGAGATTTAAAATGAAACCTAAATCTTTCAATGCCTTACAAGAAGTATTTTGAAGAGAACTTTGATGAGAGTACTCATTCACTATGTAAACTTAAAATTTGAATTTTAGTCATAATTGAAGAAATAGTCCACCTGATTATGTTAATGATTAAAATAAAGTTTCCCCATCTATTTCATTAATATTTAGAGTTTGTTAATATCTATATTCTTTAATTATTGACGAAATAATACTATATTTATTGAGAATGCGCTGGAGTAAGGCCTAATATATATTATCTGAATTAAATCATTAGATATAGAAGGTAGTATTTAAGGGTCCATATATGTAATGTGCCTAATACAGTACTTGGACCACAGCAAGTTCGCAATAAACATTAGCTATCATAACACTTATTTTCTCTTTTTCTGGGCTTAGAGAGGTCAATAATTTGCCTAGTTAGTGAATCACTAGGATTTGAGCCAGGCTCCCTGACCCCAAAGTTCCCATTAGCCAATGATCTATTCCAAGTTGGTGAAATTACATATTTTCTTGCTCTTGGGTTCTACTGAATCCTGGTCTATGCATTTATTCATCTGTTTCAGGGCTCTGGTCTGGGTGGTAAGGAGGTTCGAATCCCAGTTCTGAGTCCCAGGTCTGTGCAGTCAAATCACCCACTAGCTCCCAGCTTCAGTTTTTGTAAACAACTAACTCAGCGATCTCAAGGCCTCTTCGATACTGAACAGCATGTAACTCTTCCCTCCTCCTCCTGTCTTCCATCTCTTGCCTCAGCCTCTCCCAAATATATGATGAGCCAAATAAACAAAGAGAATAAAAATTCAGCCTCCAATAAACCACATAGCATTATATGTCAGGCAATTTTAACCTGTTAAGAACTGGCTTTTAGTTTCATGGTTTAGACAAACCATTAGAGACAGGAATGCCAGAAGGAAGAAAATGCACTTGAAAATGAAATGATTTTGAAGCTTTATGAATATAATTTCCCTGCCGAGAGATTCACTTTCTGAAGGGGGAAACAGAAAAACTCACCAGGTGCCTCCATGGCTCATTTATTTAATCTGCTAATTTTAGTTGCTGATTTACTTATTTCAGAAGTCGAGCTACTAATGAATATGGTGTGTGTTCATAAACTTGAAATAATGATGGCACATTTTCTCTTAAAATTGCATAAGTGTCCTAAACAATGAAGAAAAATCCTTCTGCTCTATTTTTACACTTATTTCTTTATATTTAGAGAGAGATCCAAGTTACAGAAATTGAGTTTTGATACAGAATGAGGAGGGAGAAATAGACTCTAAGTAACCCAGACACGGCTATGCAATGCCTTCAGGGTTTTTTTTTCTTCCAAAAGTAATTTAGATTGGAGAAGACAGTAGCTTATGGTTGATTAGTCCCAGATGTTTCCAGGAAGGACTGGAATTCTGTGCCATCTTATTGAGTGAATTTGGGCAAGTCATCTAACTCCTATGGGACTGAGTTTCTTCATCTATTATGTGAGGACAATTAAAGTCCCTTCTGAAGTGTTCAAATAAGAAAATGTTTGCCAAGGGCTAATCTCTTCAGAGTAAGCAATTGCTACATCATAGTTATTGTTAAAAGAATGCAGTACAATTTACATTTTTTTAATGTTTGTTCAGTTTTGAGAGACAGAGTGAAACAGAGTGCAAGCAGAGGAGGGGCAGAGAGAGTGATACACAGAATCCGAAGCAGGCTCCAGGCTCTGAGCTGTCGGCACAGAACCCGACGTTGGGTTCAAACCCATGAACTGTGAGATCATGATCTGAGCCGGAGTCAGATGCTTAACTGACTGAGCTATCCAGGCACCCCGGCAATGCAGTACTATTCAGACAGTGTTTCCCACTGGAACATTTTTCTGGATCTTTGCACATTTGACAGTCTTTCATTATTCATTATTTATGATACATCATTCTTGTTTTCCTCCTAGTTCTCTAATCTCTTTCCACTGGGATTCGGTCAACAAAGGTTCGTTGAACTCTTTAGATGGTGGACACTTGGAATGTTATGAACAAAAATGGTCTCTGCCCTTTTGGAAATCAAACCAGAATAGGGGAGAATAAGCATTCACAGGACTCTAATAAAGAAAGTAGGTGCTTTGATCAATGGCGATCCAGGGCAGGTATTACCCAGGAGGAGCAGGAACCTCTGTCTGGGGGAGGGCTGGCAGGAGACTGTGTCCCTGACCAGTTTGAAAGAAACTTCTGAGCAGTCTGGGGATGCTGGGAGAGGCTGTGGGGGAGGAAAGGTCTCTTTTTCTGAGTAGCTTTTCCTCCTCTGATACCCTCACTGGGAATATTCCCTCTAGTTCGGGACTCTGTGTTGCTCTTTCCTCCTCCTTTGGGTCATTTTCCTCAGAGAGCTCACTGACTCTTAGGGCATCAATTACCAGCTGGAGAGATGACACAAAGGTCCACAGCTTCAGCTGTGACCTTTCTCTGGAGCTTGGCTTTTCACTTTTCTAACTGTTAGTTATTACCCTTAGATCTCTCGCTGTCACCATAAAACTCTAGGTGTGTGAACCCAAACCCCCTCCTTCCCCAATTCCAGTCCATACAAGAAACCTGACTCCCTAACTCTCTCCCATTTGCAGTTGATGGCAGAACAATTCTCCTTGCTGCCCTGGCTTGGAACATCTGTGCCCCCTGAAATATACCTCTTTGTCTGTTTCTTGCCTCCTGTTCTGCTCTCTAATCATTTTTTCCTTAATTCTCTTCACATGTGACTGCATACCATGGACCAGTCTAGTCTCTGGGTAATACGATAGTGAATTACCCAGAGTGGATCTCCATAATTATGGAACTTAAAAGATGGCATGGACGTCTAAGAGTAAATAATGGAGTGCTGAAATACCCATTATTTACAAGTTGTGGTGGGTAGTATGAAGACATTCAACATGGCAACTGACAGAGCCTAAAGGGGGTGGGGATGATACTATGAAGGGCAGGTAGGAAAGGCTGGGGCCCTAGCAATTCAAGTTGTAATTGTCTGCTTCTTCTATTCCCCTCACTCCCTCACCCTCTACTTCTCAAATCTATCCAGCTCACTGAAACCACAATGAAGGATAAGAATGTAAACTTTTGAGACAGACTTGGTTGCAAATTCCAGTTTTTCCACCAGTTAACTGTGTGGCCTAATGCAGTCACTTATCCTCCTTGAGACTCAGCTTTTCCATCTACAAGATGGGGTAAATGTTGCCACTCACAAAGAGGGATTTTTAATAGACATTAGGAATAGTAACTGTGCCCAGCATCTGATTATTTGGGCATTCACTAAATGGTTTCCATCAGTAAATTACTGATGTTATGTAATTTTATTCCAAGACTTTAACCTCAATTGATTAGTTGAGCTAGGATATTCGAGCATTTTACCATCTATCAGACCTATCAGACACTGGGCCAGGACCTGAGAAATAGTAAAGAAGGAAAATATTTGCTCACAGTGAGCCCAAACTTTTATGGGCTTATTGCAAAACTATGGCCTAGCATTCAAGACAGAGCCTAACTCAGTTCCCACCTGTTAATCACTTCATGAACATTTATTAAGCTCCAGTGTTTATGATACTGCACTATGCCCAAATTTGGCTGTTTTCCGGGCTTTGTCTCCAATTATCTCCTCGCACATATCCTCTGCTCTAGTTCACAAGTTTACTAAAGAGCACAGCCTTGGTGATGCACATGGTTTTCCTCATGTCTTTTCAGCTGCCCCTTGAGTTTTTTCCAATAATGCTCTTTCTCAACCATCAAGAACTAATTGAATCCATACTTCCCTTCCCATATCAAGTGTTTCTCCTTCTGGTAAAATCTCTACAATGAAAATAATATTCCCATCTCAGAATTTTGGAATGTGCATGCATGTCTTTTCCTTCCTTTATGATATGGGTATAAGAGTGTCTTATTCAATTTATCTTCACACGTATCTCTTGACAAACAGTTGGTCCTGAGCACCTGCTTGTTTTTTTTTTTTTTTAATAGTTTATTGTCAAATTAGTTTCCACATAACACTCAGTGCTCATCCCCAAAGTGTCCTCCTCCATGCCCATCCCCCCCTCCCCCCACATCCATCAGTCCTCAGTTTTTGTCAGCATTCAAAAGTCTCTCATGGTTTGCTTCTCTCCCTTTCCCCCACCATTTCCGCCCTTCTTCTCCCCCTTGTTCCTCCGTCAAGTTCCTCCTTGTTTTTTGGCATCAAAATATTTTGTTTCTTGTTTATTTGTTTGTTTGTTTTTTGTATTTGGTGTAATGGAGATACATAATTTTTTTTTCTAATGACTGTGTTTCAGGAAGAAAATTTGTGAGTGATTTCTTCAATATGAAGAAAATTTAAAAGTCAAATCTAGGCACATAATGATATTTTTATTTCTGCAAGCCTTTTTATTTGTCTCAAGGATTTTATGCAAGGGTAACAAAGAATTTTAAATTTCAGCAAGACCTGCATTTTGTAGTCCTATACTATCAAAATATTATCAAATTTAATTTTCTGGTAATTGGAACTGTAAAGAAATAAAGCAGCCCAAAATCTTTTAAGAGAGGAAAATTTTATACACAAAATGCTGTATTTGCCTAATGCATGCATGGTGATTAATGATGGAAGGCTGCTTCAAATTAACAGAATGTGATCAGAAAAAAAGGATTCATTTTTCTTCAAAACATAGATTTATCCACCCCTCCAAACAAGTAGATTCAGAGAAATTAAGTATGCTGGAATATTAAGACATTGACACTTTCAGCTGTCTGCAGGCTGGACAGCGCCTGGGGCAGCCATTTCTGGGCCAACCCCCCTGGCCCTCTGCCTACTCAAGGGTTTCAAACAAATATTATTTTTAAAATGCATGTCACAGTATGAAAAACACTGTCTAAAGAAATCATTCTTTCAAATGGGACATACAAATTTTCAGGAAAGAAAGAAAAAGCAAGAGCTAAAAGGGAGCAAGAGAAGCCCACTGGAAGAGCCATGGGCATGATGCAGAGAAGAATCTCCTGGCTCCCATTGCCATTCTAGACTCTTTCTAAGAAACCTAAGTAAATGTTTCTTACACAAAAAGACTGTAATGTGAGTAGGTCCATCAGAATTGCATACTGAGAGATGGCAAACAGCTGATTAGGATGAAGGTAGCTACTCATAGATGCTGTCACCTATATGACCCACAGTATAATCAATGGCATCTCTACTGCAGCAACATTTTCTTCATAGAGATATCATGGTCCTATAAGATTCACCCTCTTTGGTGTGCATCTGGGTGGCTCAGTTGGTTAAGCGTCCGACTTTGGCTCAGGTCATAATCTTGTGGCTGGTGAGTTTGAGCCCAGCCTCGGGCTCTGTGCTGACAGCTCAGAGCCTGGAGCCTGCTTTGGACTCTGTGTGTGTCTCTCTCTCTGCCCTTGCCCTGCCTGTACTCTGTCTCTCTCTCTCAAATAAATAAGCATTACAAATTTTTTAAAATAAATAAAAGTAAAAAAGGATTTACCCTTTTTTGTGTAAAGTTCTGTGAGCTTTAAAAAACACACATGTGTAACCACCACCCCCATCAAAATGTAGAACAACTGTCCAACTCCATCACTCCCCCAAATTCCATCTTGCTCCTTCTGGTCAAATGTCTCCTAAGTCCTAGCCCCTGGCAGCCATTGATCTGATTTCTATCCTAAAAATGTTGCCTTTTCTAGAATGTCATGTATGTGGAATCATTTAGTATGTAGCCTTTTGTGACCTGTTCCTTTCACTTGGCATAATGAATGTGCTTGAGATTCATCGATGTTGTTGTGTGTTCAGTACTTCTTTTATTGTGTAGTGGTGTTCCGTTATATGGATGCATGCAGAATTTTATTTATTTTTTATTTACTTTTTAATGTTTATTTACCTTTGAGAGAGAGAGAGGGAAAGAGAGAGAGAGACAGACAGAAACAGAGGCACGAGTGGGGGAGGAGCAGATAGAGAGGGAGACACAGAATCCGAAGCAGGTTTAGGCTCTGAGCTGTCAGCACAGAGTCTGATGTGGGGCTTGAACTCATAGACCACAAGTTCATGATCTAAGCCAAAGTCAGATGCTTAACCAACTGAGCCACCCAGGCATCCCATATACAGATTAAAAAACCAAAAACCAAAAACCAAAAAACATTTACCAGTTGAAGAACATTTGGGTTGGTTCTAGGTTTGCATAAATATGAATAAGGCTGCAACAAACAAAGAACTATAGGTTTTTGTCACACTTAAAGGTTTACTTTTGCTTGGGTGAGATGGGTAGATAGTGTGGTCACTTTATAAGAAACTGATACACTGGCTTCTACCGTGGAATTCCCACTTTCCATTCCCACCATCAAGGTATAAGAGTCCCCGTGGCTGCACATCTCCTCAGTACCCAGTGCTGTCAGATTTGCTTTCAAATTCATCTTAGGTCTTCTACTAGGTTCATAGTGGTACTTCTTCGTGGCTTATCTTCCTTTTAATTTGTAAAGATTTTTTTTCCCTTTCTAAGATTTTACTAAAATTAAAATCCTCATTTGGATTCAACATTGGTGCAGACCTTATTCATAAAACCGTAAAGCATGAATTGGACTATCCCGGATGCTAACTCGGATTGCCATCCCTATGGGAAGGATGTTGCCATGCACAACAAGTATTCACTCGCTCATTATTCATTCAGCAACTACTTGTTGAGCATCTGATGGTTTTGATGTTTTTTTCCATCTTGTTTTGTAATTTAAATAAAATTTTTCGTCATAAAATTCTTCTATTCCATAGAAAAGCCAATTAGGAGTGTATAGACAGGGGAGTCCAGGAGGTGATGGCATAATAAGACACCATATTTGTTAAGATCTCCTGGGGTAGAGGCGTAGAGCCTTCAGCATTTACATCTCTCCATGTTTGCTACTTACATGAAGTGTATAGTAAATGACCTGAGATCCAGCATTATGTTAGCAGTTGTCCCTCTCTGTATGATTTAGTCACTTAGCACAATACTCTCATGGAGGTCCATCCATGTTGTGAATGGCAAGTTTTCATTCTGTTGTATAGCTATGGGGGTATTCCACTGTGTTCACGCACCCCATCTTCTTTATCCCTTCATCTACTGATGGACACTTAAGTTGTTTCCATATCTTGGCTGTTGTAAGTAATGTTGCAAAGAACATGGAAGAAGGAGAGCACCTGCTGTTTTCACTAGGAGCTGCTTAAGTGGGTACTCGGCGGTGAAAGAGACAAAAATAAAGACAAAACAGACAGTCTTGTTTTCATTCTCCTGGGGGAGGGCAGACCATAATCAACTAAAATTTTATAGAGAGAGAAATTGAGGGCAGAATGAAAAGTACTGTGAAGATAAATAAAGCCAAAGAAAGGGATCAATGAGTAAGGGATGCTATTTTGGAAAGTATTTGCTGGCAGGCCTCTCTGAGGGTGACCTCGGGCAAAGCTGTGAATGAAAGAGGCACTGGCCACACACCCTTCAGGGGGAAGAGCATCCCAGACAGAGAATATCTGCCAAAACAAAGGCTCAAAGCAGGAGTTTGCTCATTGTACTCAAAGAACAGCAGAAAGACCATAATGGCTGCGCAGAGTAAGTAGTGAGGAGAGTGAAGAGAAGGAACCTTTTTGCTTTCACCAACGAGAAATCCAAGGCTGAGCTTGGCCACACATTCTTTAATGTCTTGAAGCACTCTAAGATTCTAGAAAATTATTTCACTATAATTCTGGAATGTTTAGTCACTGGCTGAATAGAGTTTACGTGCTAACTTAAATTTTTCTAATAGCTTAAAAGCTTAAAAGCCTAACACACACACACACACACACACACAGATGCACAAATACAGACACAGAGACTAAAGGTCAAAAATTTTGTGTAATTTTACGCATGTAATTTCATGCTATTTAATCAGTGCTGTAGCACACTTTCTGAGAATTCTGTAATCTTTTGTTTTCCACTCTGGGAAATAATACCTTTTCATTATTACACAGGAAAATGGTTATTTAAAGCACAGTGAATTCCCAAGAAGAAACAATATACAAACTGGATGTAAAGCTTCAGTGAAAGAAAAAAAATTACTAGCGTGAAAAAACTCAGTTGGTTTAATCTTCATTTTTCGGAAGGTTTAATTAAATGTTAAGATAACATTTTCCTTTTAATGATGATTCTTCTAGTGGCTAACTGTCTGAGTTCATTTCTATTTAGTGTCCTTTGACAAAAAGGAGAAAATGTTCCTAAAGGATGTTTGCCTATTAATCGGACACATTCTGTAATAGGATTACTGTTTGGTTAGGTGTGAAGCATCTTGCATGGGAGCATTGACACCTGTTACAATTTGGAAATCTTGTAATTGATTATGTGAAAGAAAATTCCAAAGTGAAGTCACCATTGCTAAGAGGGTCATTTCAAAATAGGGTAGGGAGGACACTGACGTAGTAGGGTCTATGCACATCTCTTGTTTCAATTCTGGGAACACCATGAGCTTCCACCTTTTGTCAGCTGCAACTGGTTAACCTCCTGAAATACATCCTTCTACTTTGGACCAAAATAGAGATAATGAAGCACCTGTTGGCTACAAGGCCAATCCTGTATTAGTCAGTCAGTTTAACTCTGTCAACACCAATCACGATTCCTTCAAAACAAGTTATGTAATCTGCTGGGTTTTGCCTTTAATAAGCCTGTAACCCCCCCCCCATTTGCAATTCAGAGTCCACTTTTAATTCCACTTAGACTCAGTGTCTAAGACCCCAAATAAATGCTTTTGGTTGCTCAACAGTCTCTTCTTCTTGGTCAACAGTTATTTTGAAAGTGTTGGAAAATAAGGGAGCTATTTAAGGTCCCGGAGAAAAACGATCCTCCATTGTTGAGGAGGAAGGTGCCTAGAAAGGACCAGATCAGAGGCACAGGTGGTCGGGAAGGTTGGGAAGAAAATGGTAAGCAAGGGATCTGCAATTCATTCTCTGTCTTTACTGTGGAAGAGGCGGGAGGGATCACCCCCGGATAAGAAAGAAGGCAACACTGCCATACCTCGTCATAAATATACTAAGGACTGACCTCCAGATACATTGTATTTTCATAGCAGGACAGTCCTTATCAATGGAATGCTTTCAGCAGTGGGCACCTGCTCTAATAAACTTGCCTCCGATAAATAAACACGGAATATACTGATTTATGGAGCATGCATCTCTGACAGGTGTCACATGCGGATGTAACTATCTGAGTATAAAATGGAGATTTTTCATGAGCAAAAGGACTTTTCTTCTTTGAAATTCATGTCCCTGTGTATGTAATTTAGAGACCCTGTGTATTGACCTCGGCCACAGGGCATCCTAATGTGGCAAGAAACAAAGGACATAAAGCTTCAGTGACAGTTGCAGATATCTTTCTGCTTTTCTTGGGCCACACAATTACTTTGTATCTGGGAAACCACCCTGTATTTCAGTGCAGTCACAGAACAGTATAAGAGCACAGAGGACAATTCGGAAATATCAAGCCATTCTTGTTTCCTTCTGCCACATCACACAGATGTCAGCTGGCTGAAGAATGCTTTGAAAGTTGATCAGAGCCTTTTCTGCATGAAGTGATAACTGAGTTTGAGTCTCAAGTATAAAATGCAAGAGTTACAGAAACAGATATACTCAGGAAATGCAAATATAGTATAATTTGTGAATGGTCAGCAATGTTTTAAACCGAATAAAATGGGACATATAAATAGAGGACAGCTGATTGCTATTTAATTGCTATTTAGAAGCAGTATAATGCTGTAATGTTGATATGATCTGTGAGCGGAATGTGATTTTTAATGTTAGGAGAAGCAAAATATAAGAAAAACATATATGTCAGAAAATATGTGATATGCCTAAAGACTTACCATTGATTTGGGGTTGTTTTTGTAGGTTTGCAAAGTGTGGATAGTGCAACATTTGCCATTGATCAAAGGGACAGTGGATTTAATGACGATTGATGCATGCCTTCGGCCTTTGGCGATTATAAGAAAGAGACAATTGTCATTTCTTGACTCTTCTCCTGTTTGAAAGAAGCTACTGAAAACATCTACCTTTTAATACGTAAGCAGATGGCCATGGAATTTGCTAAGGGAGACACCTGCTTCTTGGATGCTCTCCATCCTGTAAAGTATACGCCCTTACATGAGACTAATTCTCAAAAAGCCTCCTAAATACAAACACCAAAATGGGGGGTTCATTCTCAGGGATTCATGAGCCAAAAGGCCTCCTCCGAAGGCTGTTCAAATTTATCTGAGCCATATCCTTCGTTCCTACTCAAACACTGACAGAAGGGACAAGCGGACATTTCAATCAGACAGGCAAGCCGGGTAGAACACAGGAAAGGTGGATCAGGTAGGGTTGGGGTTGGGGAGGGGGCGGGAATGCAGCATCCACTCAGAGTCTCCAAAGTCAAGAGAATGGCTTAGCTTGGAGACAGGAAAGAGAGGAAGCCTTAAGGTGAGTGGTAGGGAGTAAGGGCGGTGGATCTTTTTTTAAACACCCAAATATAGAAGGGAAAAGAATTTTGCCAGATTAGATTTTTTTTTGTAAAATTTCAGACCCCTTCCATTTTTGTAGAGAGATATTTAATACATAATATAAAGGTTTGGGGGGAATTTCAAGAATTCAGGAAAAAAAAGATCACTTCCCTGGTTCCCATCGCGTGGAGTCACCCCCAACTCCACAAAATGTTCTAAGCCATTTTGAGTTTTCAGAGTCCTACTTTGTGCTTTAAAAAAAAGAAAGAAAGAAGACAGGCAATGCAGGCTCCTTCGAAGAGTTCTTCACACATAGCAGAAAAGATGCTCAAGGAACCGAGCCAAAGAGTGAGACTAGCAGATTGGGATGTAAGCACTGTGGAACAATTGCCTGGGGGAGGGGGGAGGGCAGAGAGAGAGGGGGCGGAGTCGGAGTCCCGAGTAGAAGTCTTCAAACACGCTGATTTGGGAATAGGAAGCTGAATCACCTTCAAACTACAAAATAAGCCATAACTGAGAGTTTCACACCAAGTCT
>NW_027529538.1:876247-876503 GCF_008692635.1 Crocuta crocuta
CCTACTAGGATTACTGAACTGACATTTTCCAAAGAATAAAGTGGTCACGTAGTGCCAAAGCCCCAGCTCTTTGTCTCAGCAGGGACTAGGCTCCTCTAACGCCAAGAGACAAGAGACATGCAGGATTCTGACCTGTTTTTGCTGAAGGTGGAGGAAATTGTGCCACCGGAGCCCTCATTATCTGCATTCTGGCCTCAGTGCAACCGTGGCCTCTGAGATGTCACTGTGGTCAGAAGTTTCCTTAGGTGTTCAGCAC
>NW_027529538.1:876656-906811 GCF_008692635.1 Crocuta crocuta
CCCCCCACCCCCCCACCCCATCCCCCACTCTGGGGCTGGCTCTGGAGATGGAAGGGGCTGAAGCTGAATGCATGGGCTTCTTTTGCTACTTTGTCTCCAAACTCTTCTTCCAGGTGACCTCAATGAGATCACAACTCAGAATGTTTCCGCTTAAACAGACAGCGTCCATGGTTCTGTTTAATTCTCACTCCTGATCTTGATTTCCCCAGGTGGTTCTCTGTCTGTAGGCAGGTTCTGCCTCCCCTCTCTCCACCCGCTGGGGCACATCAAGATTCCAGTCTCCTTTTGCTCTAAGGAATTCTTTTTGGAACTATTAAGTTCTGGGGTGCTGGGTGGCTCAGTTGGTTGAGCATCTGACTTCGGCTCGGGTCGTGATCCCACAGTTTGTGAGGTTGAGCCCCGCATCGGGCTTTGTGCTGACAGCTCAGAGCCTGGAGCCTGCTTCGGATTCTGTGTCTCCCTCTCTCTCTGCCCTTCCCCGTTCGCACTCTGTGTCTGTGTCTGTGTCTCTCAAAAGTAAATAAACATTAAAACATTTTTTTGAAGAAAATAACTATTAAGTTCTGAAGCTTTCTTCCAATATCACTTTTAGTAAAACAACTCTGCATTTATTTTCTTTAAAATCTCCCTATTTCCTCAATGCCTCTGATTACCCCTGCAGAATGGTGATAAAACAGAACACCCAGGCCATGCGACAAAACTGAGACACGCCATTCTGGTATAAAGAGCTGGGTCTGAAGACCACTGCCAGGCTGCCTGATGAGAAGAATTTATAAAGCTGTGAGTGCTGTATACTCCACGGCAAAAAGCCTAGTATCTTTCTTCCACAGAAAGGTGAACACGCCCAATTATGCTGATTTTGGTTTTCATTTTATTTGCATATTTACATCTTTAAAGCCCTTCCTTCCTGTAAGAAATTAGCTTCTAGAAGCACAGAATATTATAGCTGTACTCTATCATGTGCTTCCCGGAAGTACCCTGGGGCTTTCCACCCAGAGCAATACAATCCTGACTAATAAAAATTTCTTTGAAGATACAGATCAGATTCTGAAAAAGCCTTTCAATTTTTAAGTCTGTGCCTGCACCCATTAATTGAATTGCTTTTGTTAATTACATGTCCTCAAAATGAGATGAGCTTGGATGAAAGTGTATTTTACAGAGTAAGAGGACACTGCCAGGGATAACCATTCTGCCGATTCTTCAGAGGTTTCTATGCTGCTGTCAACAACAAATTTAAGTCAGCTTCAAGGGGGCTTCTCATGGCAAAAAGTGCTCTTGAGGGGCGCCTGGGTGGCTCAGTCAGTTGGGCGTCTGACTTTGGCTCAGGTCATGATCTCACAGTCCGTGGGTGCAAGCCCCGCGTCGGGCTCTGTGCTGACAGCTCGGAGCCTGGAGCCTGCTTCGGATTCTGTGTCTCCCTCTCTTTCTGACCCTCCCCTGCTCATGCTGCCTCTATCTCTCTCTCAAAAATAAATAAAACATTAAAAAATTTTAAAAATAGAGTGCTCTTGAAGCTTCAGAGAGATGATCAGATATCAGATGAAGATCAAACTCTACCTCTGGGAACCTGAAGTGTTTCAGGCTGTAGCCCTTGGTTAGTCTAGGTTCAGTGTGGATTTAATTAACATGTCATAAAAAGAGAAGGATACTTGGGGTGTTGATTTTCCCCGAATTCTTTTATCACATGAATCCTGTACAAGAGGCTTGATTCCACTATACCCCTAAGAGCAAATCTTCACTCCAGGAAGTGAAGCCAGGATTGAAAATGTCCAGCTACTGTGGATATGTGACACTGAGTGTAAGGCTTTCAAAGTAGAAGACACTCCAGCAGAAATTCAACGTAACGGGGCGGGGGCGGGGCAGTGCCTACTAGCTCAGATTAGTTTTTAAATTCTATTTAAAGAAATTCTGCCTCATGGAAAGATTGCTTATTTGGAATTAACTAATATTAGACTGAGCATCAACTTTGTGCGCCAAGAACTTATACAAAACTTTTTTGCATATAAACGTCGCAACAAGCCCAGGACATCTGAATCAGAGAAGTTATGTCACAGTCCTAAGGTCACATAGTAAGAGGGAAATCTGGAATGTGACTCAGATCTTTAGATTCCAAGTCCAGCTTTGTTACTTGGGATCCCACTTGCCTCCTAGAGATAATGGATTTTTATTTATTATAAAAACAACATAAAGGCTTTTCACCTAGTGTCTAATAGATATAAAAGGAAAACATTCAGGGGTGCCTGCGTGGCTCAGTTGGTTAAACGTCCAACTACGGCTCAGGTCATCATCTTGTGGTCCGTGGGTTTGAGCCCTGCGTCGGGCTCTGTGCTGACAGCTCGGAGCCTGGAGCTTGCTTTGGATTCTGTGTCTCCCTCTCTCTCTGCCCGTCTCCTACTCATGCTCTGTCTCTCAAAAATAAATAAATAAACATTAAAAATAAAAAGAGTAACATTTATAATCACTTAGCTCACTTAATGGAAATCACTATGATTCAGTCTAACAATGATGATTGTATTTGTCTTGTAAGAAGGATTGGTCCCATGAGAACGGGGAACATTGGGCAAGATCTCTGTGAGAGAAGCTTCAAGAGGTACCATAGAGGGCTCTTATATTCACTTTCCACCAGCTACCCTTTCTCTCCCATTTTGCTCCTGCAATATTTTGAAATTCTATCATTTTATTTATTTTTTAAGTATTTATTTATTTTTGAGAGACAGAGAGAGAGAGACAGAGACAGAGCACAAGCCTAGGAGGGGCAGAGAGAGGAGACACAGAATCCGAAGCAGGCTCCAGGCTCAGAACTGTGAGTACAGAGCCCGAAATAGGGTTTGAACTCATGAACCGTGAGAACATGACCTGAGCTGAAGTCAGATGCTTAACCAAATGAGCCACCCAAGTGCTCCAAAATCCCATCATTTTAAAGGCATTATTATGGAGTATCCCACTGCACACATTAAAACTTTCCCAGGATTTGGATCTCTGTAAGTTATGGTGACACAGAGGCTGTCCCAGCTTGGATGGATTGGAGCTTCAAGATGAGTAGAATTCTGAAGTCAAGTTCAAGTCCAAGTTCAATAGGCTGGATTATCAGTGCCAGTTAAGGGACGGGGCAATAGCACTGTTCAGAAGTAGTCATAGTTAATTTAAGTAAAAACAGATTTTATTTGTTACAACTATATTAACCTACACAATGACTAATACCCCGGTGAGAATTTATCTGGTAACTTTCTTAGCATTTAGAGGAAGGGAGAAGAAGGAGAAAGGATCATTCTGAAGCTCTAGCTGGGATAACCAAGTAACTTATTGTGCACACCAGGGCACTTCTGGGAGCAAAATGGGGTCTATTGATGAGAAGATAATATATGTAAACTATTGCTGGGTAGTTTGGTCATGTTAGTTCTCAGGAAAGGCAATCCCTTAAGGAGTTCCTCCTTCAAATAAGTCCACCAAATTCATTTTTCTGATGCTATGGCTTTTTCCACAGCTGTGGCTTCCAGTAACTATATTTCCCCAATAGCAAAGAGGAATGGAAGCAATTGAACGTGGGTAAGATTCCTGCAACTCTTAGAGATTCGATGTGACACTCAGGAGACTCAGTCCATTTGCAATTTTTCAGAAGCTGATTATCCAACTAATGCATTACCTTCTGGACCCTTGTTTTATTTCCTCTACCAGCTAATTTAGCAATGTGTCAGTTCTGATAAGAAGATTTGATGGGCAAGAAGATGAGGCTATTACCTAAAATCAGTTTGGGGAATTACCAATAGATTTCAATTATCCACGGTACTCTTATTGAAGACTGATTGGGAACAGTGGTGATTCAGTTGGACACCCTTTTTATTTCTATGATAATGCTCTCCTTGTATTTTCTGTCTCTTTGAACATACATTGCATGTGCATTTATAGATTCTCACTTACCTAGACCCATTATCTGTGATTAATACGTTTTTTTTCCAAATTGATCAATGATCACTTAAATCAGCTTGCAGTGATACATAATAATAAAATAAAAGCAGGAAATCATTCAATATTCAATGTCTTTTTATTGAGGGCCTATGTTCTAGACATAAAAAAGAAAACAATAGTGAGCTGCTCTTTGAAGGGAAGGGAAGCAATTAGAGCCTACATGGTATATAGCATGTGGAATATACAGCACTTAAACTGCCTTTAAATGCAATTATTATGTAAATTTAAGAGAATATTTAAAATGAAAGGGGTGTACTGAAACATTAGAAAAATATTTCAAGACACAAAGGGGTTGACTTCTCCTGCATTAATTTGTAGCAACCCTTCCTAAATTTACTTGGCTATTCTCTTCACTCATTCAAATCCTGATCAGATTTCAAAGTCTAAATTAAGATCCAATTCTCTTTCTGAAGATTATTGTCTATTACAGGACCAGAGTCTCTGTCCTTAGCTATAAAGTACATAGTTACCTTACATAGTTATTTAGCTTATGAATTACTTACCGTTTGATTTTTCAACTGAGAAACCAGTATTGTCTCCCAAAAAAGACCATGAATATATATCTCTTCTTGTATCTCTCCCCAAGATCTAACAGAATTTTGAACGTATTTACATCGGACCATATGAAACTGCATATAATTGATAATTTTTAGTCTGTAATAAAGGAAATTTCATGTGGTTCAACCTGCTAATAGCTCTGGAAACGGTTGTGGTATGCATAGGATTGTATTTAAAACTTTAAATTCTTGGGGCACCTGGGTGGCCGAGTCCATCAAGCATCCAACACTTGATTTCGGCTCAGGTCATGATCTCACAGTTCATGAAATCCAACCCTGCGTCAGGCTCTGCACTGACAGTGTGGAGCCTGCTTAGGATTCTCTCTCCCTCTCTCTGCCCCCTCGGCTTGCCATCTCTCTCCCTCTGAAAAATAAACATTTTTTAAAAACCTTTAAATTCTATTTGTGTATGTACATATATATTATATATACATATAAACATATAATAAATGCTTGAGCTTGGGTTTTAATTTTTAAGCAAACATTCAGCCCCAGAAAGCTCAATTCTGTATCTCCCAGACCTGATTTGTAAAAAATGAATATGACAACCTCTTTTCCCAGAAAACAAATGTAACTGAGATAACAGATCACAAGGCATCAACTCTTTGAACATGGTAATGTTTATATTAAATTATTTTCTGGTACCACGTACATATTGAAAAATTATTCTGCAGAATAATGTTATTCATAAATAGTCTTTATCTCAAGTGCTTACCGCATGCCAGAGAGCGGTCTAAACATTTCACATCTATTACCTCAATGAGGCTCACCTGTCACCTTTTTTCTGATGAGCAAATTAAGGCATGAAGAGGTCAGGTAATTTGCTCAAGATAACACAACTCGTAATGGCTGAAGTGGGTGTCAATTTCAGGCAGTCTGCTTTCAGTCCTTAATTTAAATACCGCATGGACTCTAATCAATAGAAATAGAGTCATTTAAAAATTAAAATAAATGATAACTCATTTAGCCTTGGGAAATGTATGCATCTGGTGAAGACTATTTTTTGGAGTTACAGAGTTGAACAGAACATACCTAGGGCTCGAAGACCTGAAGTTTTAGCTCTCTTAGAAGTAACTGAAAATCATTTTGAATTATAGTGTCTCAGTTTTCTGCATTAAAATGGAAATTTATACCACTGACTCTTGTATAAGGATTGAATATGAAGAGAAAGAAAAATAGATCATACACATGACAATTAGAGCCTTTAACTAATTAGATTAATTTATTTTTATATTTGGGAATGAATGTTGGCATGCAAATACTTCAGTAAAATTATGTTTAATGCTACTTTTCTGTAATCAATATATGTTCTCTAACATAGAGATGTGTCATTTTCTTTGTTACTTGAAGACAATACAAACATCACACAAGCAGAAAATAAATAAGGTCGCTTAACTGGGTATAGTAATCAATAAATCAATATATATATGCAAACATAATGTACATTATGTATACATAAATAATATATATTCTATACAGTATGTTTAGTAATAGAATTTGTCCTGATTTGTACCTAAAAGTATTTTTAGGATTTAACTTTTTTTGAGAGAAAGAGAGAGAATGAGCAGTGGAGGGGCAGAAAGAGAGGGAGAGAGAGAATCTTAAGCAGTCTACACACCCAGCATTAAGCCTGATGGGGGGCTTGATCTCAGGACCCTGAGATCATGACTTGAGCCAAAATCAAGAGTCATACACTACTGACAGAGCCACCAGATACCCCAATAATTTAACTTTAATAAAAAACAATTAATGAAAGAATCTAGTGTGACATCCTCTAAGTTTGGATGAGAAGAAACACATACATCCTTCTTTGGAATTCTGCATTACATAGTGACAAAAGCTTTAGGTGGGAAATTGGGCATTTTGCCTTAAGTTTCCAGCCTTCCATTAGATTGGCTGGAAAAACAAAGTAGATGAATTTATGTTATTCAAATAACAACTTTCAGCAAGTGTGCTTAAAGTAAGATTTGTTTATTAGTTCTCAAGTCTGTATTCTAGGAAATGCATTTCTGTTTCTCCTAATAAAATAAGCCAAGCACACTCTTCTCTTTCAGAAAACATCAAAAGGAGAACAGCCAGAATATTTCTTAGATACAGACTTAGATGCTCCATATAAGAGGTGAGCCACTCAGAACCTGGGAGGCGTTTTCTGAAAGGACCTCCATGAAGCTATTACCCATGGCCAAGTTTGGGAAGAGACACTGACTGAGAGGTTGAAGCTCTGGTGGAATGGCATTGCAGGCTTAGATTTTTCAAGTCCTACTTTTCTGATCTGTTTGAGTTTTCTGCTCTTTTTCATGAATTACATTTTTAGCAGCATCAGAGGTTACCCCAGCGAGCAAACTGTGGGTCATTCCCTTGTTCATTTTTGCTGTTTTTCTCTGCTTTAGAAAAAAAGTACTTGGAAAGTCAAACTGCACTAGCATTCAAGTTCAGTCTAGGAGACAAGAGACGTGCCAGGCAAGGTTACCTTCTTACACGCTGTGATGGAGCTCCCCAGGCCGCCTCTCCAGCCGCCGCTGGCGCTGCCCTGCTGCGGTGCGGAAACTTCGTACATTAGTGGTGGCTCCAAGTTGCTGTGTGTGCCCCAAAACACAAAAGAGAACATGTCCCAGTGAGTCTCCTCCATATTCAGAATAGAACACAGTGTGGTTTAACAAAACTCATCTTCCGCATGACACTCAGCATTCCAAATGCTGCTGACACTGACATTGCTTAGCTGGCTTTGCTCTTGCAATTGGTGGAGCCACAGTGAACTATTCTGTTGGGAACAGGAACCTGAAATCCAGTGACTCCCAGTGCCTCGATGGACACAGCGCATCTGCCTGACTTCTAACATCGTTACTTTTTCTTGAGCAAGCAGTTTTAAAACTCAGATAATGCTTTGAATTCTGCTCGGAATTCAAAATTTAAAAACACTCATTTCTTAAAATGAGTGACAAAACATAATTTCAATCAGGAGGCAGGGCAGGACCATGAAAAGAATGTGGGCTTTAGAAAATGTACATCAGGGACACCGGGGTGGTTCAGTTGGTTAAACATCTCACTTTGGCTCAGGTCATGATCTCACGGTTTGTGAGTTCGAGCCCTGTGTCAGAGCCTGGAGCCTGCTTCAGATTCTGTGCCTCCCTCTCTCTCTGCCCCTCCAGTGCTCATACTCTGTCTCTCTCTTTCTCTCTCTCTCCAAAATAAATAAACATTAAAAAAGAAAAGAAAATGCACATGATCTCTTTGCACCTCTGTGGCAGGGGCATTATCTTAACTTCTTTGCCTCCAAATTCTAGATTCTTCTCTTCCTTACCCCTATGTCTGACTGAAATTATTACCAATCCTGGTTTTCATGATATTATAGGGGCTTTTATTTTATTTTTTTAAAGTTTATTTATTTTTGAAAGACAGAGAAACAAAGCATGAGCAGGGGAAGGGCAGAGAGAGAAGGAGACAGAATCTGAGGCAGGCTCCAGGCTCTGTGCTGACAGCTCAGAGGGCCCCTGACGAGGGGCTCAAACTCACAAACTGTGAGATCATGACCTGAGTGGAAGTCGGCCCCTTAACCAACTGAGCCACCCAGGCGCCCCTACTATGGGAGATTTTAAATTCAACCTAATTTAAATACAAAAAGCTCTCTGGACCTTAAGGATTTCTAAATACTTCTCTTTGGAAAATACTGAAATTTGGAATTTAAAAAATGCATGGATATCTGAAGCCTACACATTTTATTTCTGTTGTTCTTGACCACACAGAATATGTACAATTCATCAAAATACATTTTTTGGAATATGATCTAATAATTCTTTATGTAATTACCAGGCCAACATTTAAAATTTTTCTTCTAAAGGAACAACAAATAGAAGATTAGTTAAATGTATTTCTGACTCATATATAAACCTCATATTTCAAGTGCTAGATTCATCAATTTTCATTACATTGCGATTAAACGTAAGTCAGAAATAATAAGCATAGTCTGTTAGCATTTCCACTAAATTACTAGGGATGGCTTTTTTTTTAAATGACTGTTGACGGTTTATGTCACGGATCATAAGTTTAGGTAAAAATTACACAGAATAATTCAAGAAAAATGCGTTTTGTTTTAAATTTCCGCATATTACTTTCTGAGTAATTGCCATCTTGAGGACTAGAATGAACTTAATTTAAATGAAAGGATAACACTTGTGTTGCCTTCCCTGGGAAAAGACAGTCAGTGGGCGGAAGAAAGGAGGGTGTTACGTGGTTCTCTCTATGTCCTTAGATTCTCTGCTGGCTAGCTTAGCTGGGTCTGCCATTTATAAGTGAATCCTGGGAGTGAAGTCTCTGGTCCTTTCCAGCTCCAGAAAACACTTGTAAAATATCATGGAGAGTCCAAACTTTCAGCCCTATTTTCACAGGTTTCTCACAATGGGGGTGGGGGAGGGTTATAACTTTGTAGCTGTCATTTAAGTGTGACTATGCCTCAAAGTTAGCTGCAGATGCTCCTCTGAATGCTTTCCTGGCCATAGGACAGTTTGGCTTTTATTCAAATGCCAAACATTTATCATTGTTAGGTTCCAAAACCGCTCATACGTGGAAGATAAACCCACAGGTCTAGCTAATTTTGATCTGCAATAGCTCATGAGTCAAGGAAATCACATTTTCCAATGTTAAGATATCTCCTATTTCTCTTTACAGAGTTAACCTTTCTCTTTACAGGAGTATCAAGGCAACAGGCTGAGAAGTAAGGTTGACACAGATTGAAAATAAAACAGGGTAGAAAAAGAGTTTCAACAGTCTCTGATTGCTCTGGAGGGGAATGACATCAAACTTGCAGAGAGTTAGTTAGGTCCAGAGTAGGGGTTAATAGGAAAAAGTAAAAGATCATACATGGAAATTCCTTGTTTCCCTGTAAAGCATATTGTATATGCCTACAAGTGCAAGGTGCATAGTAATTTAAAAAATAATGTTTATTTATTTTTCAGAGACAGAGTGTGAGTGGAGGAGGGGCTCACACACACACACACAAACACACACACACACACACACACACACACACAAAATCCAAAGCAGGCTCCATGTTGCGAGCTGTCAGCACAGAGCCTGATACAGGGCTCGAACCCACAGATCACAAGATCATGTCCTGAGCCAAAGTTGGACCCTTCACCCACTGAGCCACCCAGGCACCCCTCGCAAGGCACATAGTAAATTTTTATGCATAAAAACGTTTAAGAACTGCTGAGTTAGTCTAGTGAAAAGTCAAAAATGACAAGTCTGTCTACATATCTTGGTAAGAAAGCCCATCTGCCTTTAAAATTATTGTGAGATCCCAGTTGGAAATGAAGGTATGGAAGGTACGGAAGGACTTTGAAAGTGTGGCTGGGCTGTTAGGTTCATTCAATTTGTCTCAATGATAGGTCTGTATAACATGGATAAAGAAATGTATTTTAAATATATATGTGTCTGTATGTGTTTGTTAGTTTGTTATTTTGAGAATGAAACAGGACAGTAGACTCCCATCAGTGGGAGTAAAATCTATGCATTACCTGATGAGCATGACACAGTTCCATTGTACCAATATTCAAAGCGAATGCATCTTCCAGTCCCCAGAAACACATTATAAATCAATTTGATGATGCCTAATACACAAAACTATATGCAGAGAGGATTGTCTTTTTTTTTTTTTTAATGTTTTATTTATTTCTAGGAGAGAGAGAGAGAGACAGACAGCATGAACAGGGGAGGGTCAGAGAGAGAGGGAGACACAGAATCTGAAGCAGGCTCCAGGCTCTGAGCTGGCAGTCAGCACAGAGCCCAACGCGGGGTCCAAACCCACGAACCGCGAGATCATGACCTAAGCAAAAGTCGGACGCTTAACCGACTAAGCCACCCAGGCGCCCCGAGAGGCTTGTCTTTTAAACCATGTGACATGAGTGTGAATTCCCAGTAAGTGATATTACCAGGCAGACCAATCTGCCTCCATGCCTTTGGGAGGGAGATGGAATTTTGAGAGTATTTGCGAAGATGTCCCTGTTCTCGAGAGAAGCAGAGCGTTGGCTGCTTCGGGATGAGGCAGAGATAGCAACACGAAACTCATGCATTTACTAAAATGAGTTCCAGTGGACAGTAAAAGAATGGCTGTCAAGATACAGGACAGCCTTATAAGTGGCTCCTAATGGGGAAGGATGGAAGGTCTTCCCTGGGACATCTTCTTTGATTTTGACAAACGTTGACAATCTTTATTAAGCACATCCTTTCAGGCTGGTCTTGTGCTGAAACTGCTAAATGTGTTTCAGTGAAGAGCAGATCAAGGTGGAAAAGAAGGTACAAAAGCAGAATAGGAAGCAGTGATTTTACAAATATTATGGAAGAGAAGTAAGCTCCCTTACAGAAAATGTCATATATGAATGAGGTGCTGAGTGGCCACCTCATTGCAATCATTAAGGATTCATGCAGTGTGACTAAGTAGGTCATCATCAGGAGTGGGAATCCCTTAGGGAATATTCAGTTATTTCTCCAGAGCAAGAGAGAAGTGTCTGGTTACTGGAAATCAAATTGTCTATATGTCGCTACTCCAAGTTTAGTTTGTGAAACAGTTAAGTCTGACAACGCTTAGGAGCTTATTAGATACCCAGGAATGCAGGTCCCTCCCTGGAACTACTGAATCAGAATCTGTATTTTAACATTAAACTTGGGTGATTCATATGCCCAATAAAGTTTGAGAAGCATTTATCTAACATGTTAAATTAAGTATATGCCTATTCCCTTTTCCTTTGGATCTATGCACATAATGCACGCCTTTCCCAGGCCCCCTCATTCCTCCTGAATAATACCCACTCTATCCTTTGGATCTCTATTTATAAATCACCTCTTTCACTGCTCTCCTCCCCTCCCTCTACCAGCATATCTCCAATGCCTCATGCACACACAAACACACTCAACACTCTACCATTCCCCATATTCCCATCCATACCCTAACCCAAGAAGTGGGGCAGACACTTTTCTTCTGTGAAACCAATAGCAACCCCACCATCTTGCTACAATGCTTGTCAAATGGGGTATAATTTTGTAATGTTTGTCTGTCTCCCCTTTAGATTGTAAATACTGAAAGAACAGAGGCTTGTTAGGACCCAAAACAGTGCCAGGCAGTGGTGGATGCTCAATTAGTACTTATTCATGTCTTCTGTTCTTATCTTTCTGAGTTTCCTGCCTGACATGAAAAGATTATGCACAACAGAGTATCTGAATGCAATGCTGACTTTTCTATAGTGGTGACAGATGGTGAGATAAGCCACATCTGAGGAGATCATTTAAAGAATTTCCCAGGATAGTTCTAATGAAAAGGGATCCCGCTGCTATTGCTAGTCACATGTCAAGTAAACACAGTGTAAAGTTAAAATAAATTTAGCAGATTCTAAAAGGTAAGATTTGTTCTCGTCTCCTCCCTACTTACAGAATGTTTTCAGTAAGATGTAGTAATTACCGTTCCTTTGATTGTCTCTATCCTATTAAGGATACTTACTCTTGAGGTTTACACTAAACCCTTTAATCTTGACCCTGGAAAAAACCATAGAAGCTCACATCCATCAGAAGAGATCTTCAGAAAGGAATTGGTTGGTCTCATTAAAATCAATTTAAAGGCACACTACAAATAAGAATTTAGAGGACTTTAAAATACACCTGCACGTGGCTCAAAATGAAAGTGTGCTCGAGTGAATGTCCTTATTTTACTTTTAGCAAAAAAGACTAACTTTTACACGATGCTCAGAGGTTTAGGCAAGTCTTTCAAAACCTGATTCATTTTAAAAATCCAATGATATATTAGTTTCTCCTACCTTCATCTTCTGACCAATCTCTTAACAAGGGCTCTCTTGCTGACCAAACTTTAATTAGGCTACTCTGAGCCCTCTTGTCAACTAGATCTTGACCTTGACCTGGAGCCCTACCCCTGGCCCACTGAGCCCAGTCTTAGCAAGGAATCCTGCTAAGTCAGTTCAGTGGAAATCCCTCCACCCTTGACATCTTTCCTCATCCCTCACCCTTGATAGCTAGGTCCTTGGTTAGCCTGTAGCAAGAATACTGTCAGGCCATTTTAGCAAGGCTCCCCCTCCCCTCAGTATCTTCACTAAGTAATTTTCCGTCCACTGACCCCCTTACTCTGCCCATTGGTTATAAATCCCCATTGGTCCCTGTTGCATTTGGAGTTAAGCTTAGTTCTATATTCATGTCTTTCTCCCCAACTGCAGCAGCTCAAATAAAATCTGTCTTGCATTTTTAGTAAGTGTTTGGTGCAAAAGTTTTTGTTTACAATGTGTCTTTTTACTCTTGTATTCTTCCACTCTTTCTCTGGTTTTATTGCCTGGATAGGAAGTTTCGTTTTTCTTTCTTTTGTTCTTTTTTTTTTTTTTCTTTTGCTTGTAGACCCATGTTTTTATTGTCTAGGTTGGAGACGCCAGAGCCTGATTTTCTTAGCATGTCATTCGTACGAATTAAATATGTCACCAATTCATTAGTGGCTGAAAGACCAACCAAGTCCTCATGAATTCTGTATGCTTATCAGAGGCAACAACTATCCAAATGTTGAAAATCTTTAGAAACACTGTTATATGTCCTGTTTCAATATTTAAAAGCAATTGAGTAACTATAGAATGGTGAACTTCAGACTTTCCCATCCCCTGAACCAGTGAAATAACAATAAAAAGAGCAATAAAATTATAAAGTTGCCATCCTTTTATTTTTCCCAGTAAGAAAATTAAAAGAAATCCTGCCTCTTCTCTCACCACAATTCTTCAAAGAAAAAATATTGGAACAATGTAACAAAAAACTTTGGTAGATTATCTAAGAATGAAGAATATTTCTTTTTAGGAACAGATAGTTGACACACTCCACTATCATTTTTGCCCTCAGGTCAGTGAAAATGTTGTTGCAGACCTAAGTTCGGATACTAGTAAATGGTAATAAACAAAATAAAAATAGGACATTCATTATTAATTATAAAATAAGTAGCTTATTCTTAGCTGAAATGGTGGTTTCAAATTAGTTATAGTCTAATCTAATCTTGATTATTAAAAACACAAAAACAGGGGTGCCTGGGTCGTTCAGTTGTTTAAATGTCAACTCTTGATCTTGGCCCAGGTCAAGGTCTCGCAGTTTGTCAGATTGAGCCCTGCACAAGGCCTCATGCTGGCAGCATGAAGCTTGGTTGGGATCCTGTCTCTCTCTCTCTCTCTCTCAATCTCTTTCTCAAACTAAATGAATAAACTTAAAAACAAAACCAAAAAAGAAACACATGATTATAGGATAGTTAATTCATTTAGAATACAATTTGTAAACACCAGTGGTTAGTAATTTCTCTATTTTTCACTACTAGTTGGGCTGAAATCTTTTACCCTGAAAAATTATACCGAGAAGTATGCAATATAGACTTTTTCATTCAGGCAATCCTCAAATCTATCAGATATATCTAGCAAAACATTGACCTCCTCAAATGTAGATACTGTGCAAAATTAGTAGATTATAGTAGAAGAGACAATCAGATAGTAAACTTCTTTATACAAGAAAAGGGATAGAGGAGCCTGGGTGGCTCAGTCGGTTAAGCATCCGACTTCTGATCAAGTCATGATCTCACAGTTCGTGAGTTCAAGCCCCACATCGGGATCTGTGCTGACAGTGCAGAGCCTGGAGCCTGCTTCAGATTCTGTGTCTCCCTCTCTCTCTGCCNCTCAGCATCAGATATTGTGCTTTGCAAATCCATATTTATCTCTAAGAAAAGAGTTGATAGCAAGTAATGTTCTCATGAACTTAATCATACTGTAGGGCTTATTATCTTTGGGCCTTAAAAAGCTGTTTCACAATCTCAAGCTTCACCAAGACCTCAATAAATCATTTTAAAATTATATCTTCTTGTTCAGAAAAGGGGATCAGACAAGACAGTGTGATAGCTTAGCTCTTTTTATTTCTTTTTGCTAATGAGTGCTACCAGGAAAGTTTCAAGACATATATCCTGCAAATGGCGTTTGCTAAAGGACTATTTTAACACAAGGCAAAAAGATCACATCACAGTTGCTGAGCTAGTGTTGCATGAATATGTATTTATATGTGAAGACTGTAAGATGCTTCCTATTGAAGTATTTATTCCTAAGTGTTTTGATTCTTAAAAAAAATGTCTTAGGTGTGTATGTGTTTGGGTGGTCAGAATACCTTACGCATGTTGCTGCATTCGGCTGCATCTAGGCTTTAGTTCAAGTGCATCCAGAATATACATAACATAACCACCTCAGCTCCTGAGTATTTCTGTTCTTCCACTAAAACACCTGGACAAGTGCTGTTATAAAATCTTCTCTATGTTATTTTTAACAAAAACTACCATCATTTACTGCATGGTGGGTGCTTAGAGCTCTTAAGAAGTATTTTATGTAATCTTTTAATTGCACCCTCTTATAGATGAGACGTCATCTCACCTATAACATAACATAATTTAACATAATATAATCCAAGGTTATATTGCTCATCAATAACTGATCTGAGATTTGACCTGTTCCTCTTAGCACCCAACCATGTTCTTTTCCCCTGTGATCGTTCGTATTCCATCGAATCCTCTGCTTCCATGGCCATGACACCTAGATGAGTCTTAATGCAGCCACAGCCCAGCACTTTGGCATTTGAAAAATCCACGTTCAGGTTTCTACTCTACCACTTACTACCTGGATGGAATTGGACACATTACTGAAACCTAAGACTGGCTTTCCTCATCTGTAAAATGCAGATTAGAGTAGAAGCTTCGTCACAGAACTGTTCCAGTGGTTAAATGGGGTTATTTTCATTGGCCAGCAATTCAGGGTATGCATAATATTGAGCACTCAATATTAAGTTGAGAAATGATATCATATTAATCCCTATAAGTTTATTTTCTCATAAGAATCTCCCTGTTAGATTTTCAGCACATTTTTGATACTAAATTAAATATAACATATGCAGACCTTTTGAATAAATACATCAGTACTTGTTACAGTGACATTTCTCTTTCCTGCGCTCAGATCCGGGTTTTGAAAATATATAGAGTAAAGATTTTCATGTTTATGCTGACTCTTGACTATTATCATAAAATTATAAAGTGAAGAATAATTAAGGCTTTTTTTTAAATCCAAGAAAACACAGAATTCATTCAATTAGTCTAACATTATACAAAAAGATGTGACTCACTCAGGCAGTTTTAGATCTATCAACATGGGAAAATATCCAGGCAATTGAAGCAAAGCTATAAAGCTCCCAGAAGACTAGTGTGACATTGGTAAAAATCTGAATTGAAAGCATTTCTAGAGAAAAGTATCTGTATTGCTAAAATGCTACTTTAATTGAAAAAAATAAGATTAGCTTAATAAAGGCATAAGATTAATTCTTCTAAGGTATTTGATAGACTCCCCCTCTGTGTTTCTGTCTGTCCTCTTAATTTGCTTGGGAAACCCTTTCTACCGGGGGTTCGGATTCTGTGGGGCGCCTGCTTCAGTTCACGAACATCACATCATGAAGCTGAATGAAAGAAGCAGTGCTAAAGGGTGGCATCCTGATGTGAACCAAGTATCCTGGTCATTTATATTTAAAGTCAGTTAACTAGGGCACCTGGGTGACTCAGTCAGTTGAGTGCTGACCCTTGATATAGGCTCAGATCATGATCCCAGGGTCGTGGGATCAAGCCCCGGGTCAAGCTCCATGCTGAGCATGGAGCCGCTTAAGATTCTCTCTCTCTCTCCCTCTGCCTCTGTCCTCCATGTTTTCTCTCTCTCTCTCTCTCTCTCTCTCTCTCTCAATTAAAAATAAATAAATAAAATCAGTATTGTGAAAATGGTATAATGAAGTAAAGGGGAGTGAAACAGGAAAGATAAGAAAATGCAAGTGTGAGTGAAGACTATGGGCATGTGACATTCTGATGTGTCTAGCAATTGTTGTGTGAAGTGTAGATTTTAAGAAATCTTTGTTGATAAATAAGTGAATGAAAGAATTTTGTGGATCTCTTAAATTAGGAAAACCGATGTATTATTCTGTTGAATAAAACGACGGGTGATATAATGCATGTTGTTTCTGGGAGTATAAATTCATATCTAGGCATGCTTTTCAGGATTCTTATCCATGCAGGTCTGTCATCCAGGCATGCCCCTTCTGGGAGTCTCTTCTACAGGAAAGACACCAAAATAAAGTATGTACTGAGATATTCAACTCAATATTAATAGAAAAAGCTGAAAATAAATAATACATTCACCAGTAGACACACTGATAGATTTAGCATGCAGACATTAGCATAATGCCCCTTTTCCACTTCTCTCCACCAAGAAAAGGTGACTTGGAAAAATGTTCCTCCTTTAAATGAATACAGTTGAACACAAAAGTTATTGTAGTTCCTAATGCCTGGACTCCCTGTCATCTCTGGGACTTTGTGTCCTTCTCTCTCTCTCTCTCTCTCTCTCTCTCTCCACTTGTGCTACTATCTTAGTGCCTTCCCTAGCCTGGGAGACAAGGTTCTTTGCCTGGAGACCTGCACACCTCACTTTATCACCTCCTTTAGATCTTTCTTAAAGGCCCCTTCTGGATGAGGCTTCACTTGGCCATTCTATTTACAAGACCCCCCTGTGCCTGGCTTCTTGATCTTTCCTATCTGGCTCTATTTTCTCAGGATCAGTATGATCTTCTAACATCCCACAGAATGTACTTATTTACTGTTTATTATTTAGCATGTTTATTATTATATCAAATAATATTATTTTATAATAATATTTATTTAATAAATAAATTATTATTTATTACTATTTATCACGTCTTTCCTCCCTGCCACCCCACCCACACCACAAGCAATAAGCTCGATAAATGGAGGAATCTTTACTGATTTTTTTTTTCCCATGGTGCAATATCTGTGGAAATCAAAATTCAGTAAACAGATCTTGACCTGTGTTAATATGTGTCAGTTTCCATTTTAAGGCACATCTGTACTTTATATCGAGTGAAGAGGAGTTTTACAGTCTAGCCGGGGCTTAATTAAAGTCTCTAGTTTCTTCCAAACTTGTTATTTAGTTCTTGAGGTGAAAAAGAACATCTAATGCACTATTGAACCTCACAAAATGCTCAGCACCTTGCCTGACAATTAGCCAGTGCCCGGTAAATAGGGTAGGGTCAATAAATGGGACCACCTAAGATCTTATCGACTTGTCTTTAATCATCAGATAAAAGTAAAGCCAATCTCGTAGTTCTAACTTCATGCTTTTGTCTGTGATGGTCTACACTCCTAAAATAAAAATGTTAAGAAATTATCAGGGAGCTGGAAATAATTCAGACAATCCATGAGGGAACTGCCATAGATTTTGTCAAGATGAAACTCATGTTATATCAGAATTGCAATATTTGAAGCCACTACAGTATATGAAGGGATGTGACACAACCACACATTATGGCAGATGAGAAGACTAGCAGGTAATAGAAAGAGGCCAAAACTAGAGAATTTCTTATGTCATGTGACGTAGTGAAAATATTACTGTGTGGCAGAAGTCAGAACACTTGAAATTGGGTCCCAGATGTCACTTTTACTAGTTTCACCTTTAGGAAAATTTCTTAATCGGCCTGAGCCTCAGTTTCTTCATCTGTCATACGGGACCAATACTATTTACTCTTCAAGATTGGTTGCTTCTGAAGGGGGAAAATCTCAGCCACTACTAACAGGTACACTTGATTGCCATTCACTCTACCCCAGTCATTATGACAGGAGCTTTATTTTTGTTACTTCATAGCCTCAAAGCATCAGAATAGGGGAAGTGCTATTAGCCTATTATACTCATAGGACTGAGCTTAGGATTTGCTCAGAGTTACACAGTTAATTCAATCAATTTGAATTCTAAACCCAGATGACCCAGAGCCCTGGTCCGTGCCAGTTCCCAGGTGCCCTGCTGGCTTCACAGAGTACCACATGGCTTTGGTCACAAACTAACTTTCTTAAGAGCTGGGGTTTATTGTTTGTTTGTTTGTTTTGTTTTTTGTTTTGTTTTGTTTTGTTTTAGGGTGCTCACATTTTATGGTGACCTTTGGGCCCAGAGTAAACGCTGCATAGAAGGGATGAAGGTTCACACGATGGGGTGTCTCTGGCCACTGCACCAGGTTGAATGGCTGTGCTTATTGAGGGAAGAGGGAGGATTCAGCCAAACGCACTGCCAGCCCCAGGCTTCCATGAAAGTAGGATAGAAAAACAACCTCCTTTTATGATTTCAGGGATGAGGGATGCCCTGCCTAACTAAAAATTCTGACACCTGTCTAATCTTTTTTTTTTTTAATGTTTTTATTTTTTCTGAGAGAGAGAGAGACAGCGTGAACAGAAGAGGGTCAGAGAGAGAGGGAGACACAGAATCTAAAACAGGCTCCAGGCTCTGAGCTGTCAGCACAGAGCCCGACTCAGGGTTCAAACTCACAAACTGTGAGATCATGACCTGAGCCGAAGTCGGAAGCTTAACTGACTGAGCTACCCAGGCACCCCTGCCACTGTCTAATCTTGATGCTGGAGTCCCTTCTACTACCTTAGAGTCATTTCATTGAAAAGAGGTAGCAAGACCCCAAAAGGATGGGACACAGAAAGGTAAAATTTGATGGCAAGAAAGAGATCATGTGCACTGCACTTCGGAGCTTGGCTGAAGTGGTGCTGTAAACCAGAAAGCCTGCAGAGTCAGGGTCAAAATCTGAGAGCTGGGACCCCAGGGGGCCTCCTAGTTTGAGGCCCTGGTTATGACTTGGCTGCACACATCCCCTGGACCCCACACCCCACAACCAACCTGGATTCCTGGGAGTGTCTCCTGGTGGATAAGGCAGCGGAGAGGCTGGTAGGTGAGTTTGGTTCAACTACCCACATGGCTGATGGAGAGGACCACACCCACAATAAAGGAGTTACAAACACCAGCAGGTTTGGAGAGGAGGCAAGAGAGGAAAAGGGTGGAGGAAAAAAAAAAACACAGAAGTTTTAGTATCATTCAAGGAGAAAGACACACTCAAGCAGGCTGTCATTAGTAAAAAGAACAAAAGTAGCTAGATGATGACGTTGTAACAATTAACAAAACAAAACAAAACTCTGAAAAGGGCTCAAAGGTTGCATGCATGTTTTCAGGTAGCCTCTGCCTTGTGCAAGGTTCCTGATTTGTGTCGGTGATTGGTCTTCACATCTTTGATGTGTCAAAAGGTCATTGACGTCTTGTAGATAAGAATTTCAGAGCTTTCCACCCTAGTGTATGGGCACCTATAGGTGAGGAGCGCTTTATGCTTCTCAAGTTCAATGTTTTAATATTAAGATTAATATCGGAGCCCCTGGGTGGCTCAGCTGGTTAAGCGACCAACTCTTGATTTCAGCTCAGGTCATGATCTCATGGTTCCTAAGATGGGGCCCCATGTCACGCTCTGCAATATACTTAAAAAAATTAATATTTAGAGAAAAACAAGGCAACAGATTTTTATGGAAACGGAAGGCCTTGTAGTTAAGTTTCTATACCATTCTTACCCATAGGTATGCCCTAATCCCAGTGTATTGCCTCAACTCTCAAAACACGGATATGTAGGAGCAAATGCCGTGAAATTGTCTTCGCATCTCTATGACTGATAGTTACGGGTACATGATTCGAATTCAAGGCATTTTTTTCTGTGTAGAAAAAGATGATCAAGGAGACCGTGGGAGTGAAACATCAGAGCTATGGAAGCAGGAGCTATCTGGCGTGGGGGTATGGGGTAAAGCGACATCTGTGATCATATAAGAAGACCTCCAATCTATGTCATTCACTAAGCATTATCATTTTCTCTGGAAAGGTTTTGTGGGATTTCTTTAGATCTAGTCCTAAAAATTCATATTTATTGATAGCACAGAAATTTCCTATTTTAATTTCACTTTTTTGTTTGTGGACCATATAAAAAATGTACTTTCAGTGTGTGCTTTGATTTATATCCAGCAGACATGCTAAACTCATTTATTCATTCTGGTAAATTTATCTGCAGTTTCTGTTTTTTTTTAATTTTCTGTGCACACAATCAAATAAATCACAAATTCTGAGAGTTTGGTTTTTTGTTGATTTTATTTCCATTTACATGGAAAAAATTATCTTTTTCATTATTGACTTCTAGTTGGATTGCATTTTACTCAGATAATATGGTGTGCATAACAGTTATCTTTGGTCTTTGTTATAAATTGCTTTATAATGCAGTGTATGGACAATTTCTGAAATGTAATATGTAATTTGCAGGCCTGGGTTGTAGTATTCTATGAATGTGCCCTAAGTTGGCAGCGATAGTTTTTCTAAGTTCATTTTGATATTTTTGAATAAATTCTTTTTATATTTCTGTTCATTTTTTGTTTTAATTTTAAGAATACTTTGTTATGAAAATACAAATTTAAAATGATAGGTATATCTTGCTGATTATTCAACACTTGTATACAGTGACATATTTAACTTCCAGCAATACTCTTCTGTTTCAAAGGTCATTTTGTCTGATAAAGCTACTACTTTATTTTTGTTTTATTTTTGTTTTTTTCTTTTGATTAGCTATTGAATTGTATGTTTTTTCCATCCTTTTAGTATTTTATGTTTTAAATATGTCTTATTTTCTTTGATTTTGCAAAATCCAAATAATAATTTTTGCATTTTATTTGGAGCATTTAATCCATTTACTTTTCATGTAACTGTTGATACATTCAAAATCTTTTGGGAGCACCTGGGTGGCTCAGTCAGTTAAGTGTCTGACTTCAGCTCAGGTCATGATCTCACGGTTCATGGGTTCAAGCCCCGCTTCGGGCTCTGTGCCGATAGTTAGCTCAGAGCCTGGAGCCTGTTTCAGATTCTGTATCTCCCTCTCTGACCCTCCGCTGCTCACACCGTCTCTCTCTCTCTCTTTCTCTCTCAGAAATAAATAAAACATTAAAAAAATCTTTTGTAATTTTCTTTATTAACACTCCCAGTTTTTGTCTATAAGAAAATATGTTTATTCATTCTTGTAAGAAACAGTTATTTTTCTTTTAAACTGGCAATTATTTTCCGTCATTCTGTGCAGTTATCACTTCATTATGTTTGAAGTCCCATTGTGGCTTTTATGACATCAGCTGTCAACCTAATTCTTAGGCTTTTTGTTTTGTTTGTTTTTTAAACATTTTTGAAATTAACCTTTATTCACTTTTGAGAGTGAGAGAGACAGAGAGTGAGCAGGGGAGGGGCAGGGAGAAAGGGAGGCATAGAATCCAAAGCAGGCTCCAGGCTCTGGGCTGTCAGCACAGAGTCCAATGAGAGGTCTGAACTCACAGACCTCAAGATCATGACTTGAGCTGAAGTCGGATGCTTAACTGACTGAGACACCCAGGGGCCCCTAACTCTTAGTTTTTAAAGCTAATGTGGAGGCACATGGGCGGCTCAGTTGGTTAGGCACCTGACTTCGGCTCAGGTCATGATCTCACGGTTCATGGGTTCAAGCCCCTCGTTGAGCTGTGTGCTGACAACTAGCTCAGAGCCTGGAGTCTGCTTCGGATTCTGTGTCTCCCTCTCTCTCTGACCCTCCCCTGCTCACGCTGTCTCTCTCTCTCTCTCTCTCAGAAATAAATAAAACATTTAAAAAAAATTTAAAGCTAATGTCTTTTTCTCTGGCTACTTTTAAGATTTTCTTCAAAGGATTTTAGGATTTGATGGCCTGTTGATATTTAGCTAATAATTCTTTATTATTGTATCAACTCTTCAATTCTTTTAGTAATTCTAAAAATGTTTTATTTTAAATTCAGCCATTTTTAGCAATTGGGTTGATGAGTAATTTTGTTATATTAAATTAAACTCACTGTTAAATTTAACTCATTGGTAAATTAATTAAAACTCATAGGCCTGTAAAAGTTATCTGTTGGTATGGGAAAAGGACACACAGAAAGAGGAAAACAGTACCAATAGGTTTCAAGGGTGAGAAAAATATGTGTTAAAAACATCTGATGCATCTCCTAAAAAGCATTTCATGAAGAATTAGAAGCAACTGGATGGAGACGGAAATAGATACTTAAGTGACCTATAGATATCAAGCCACTTAGAATTTTTCATGCAATAGCAGCAAACTAGCAAAAACAGTACCAACAATGGCAATAATGCTTATTAGATAACACCCCTTAGAAGTTAAATAAAACCTCCTCCATTTTTAAGGAAGATTAATATATAGATAAAATGGCTTACATTTTTTTAAGATGGACCTGATTTTAAATCATTTGCAGGACTGTACTTCAAAAAATGCATACTTGGCAAGGTCAAGTGTCTTTATTTTAAATTTGAAAAATATGGTTTTCATATATAGATATAGATATAGATATAGCACACAATCTCTTTCTTGACAAGCCGGCATACTTTAAAGCAAGTTTACCTCTACTCTACACAATATATATCAAAATGCCCTGTGGGAGAAAACACAATATGTGAGTTTTTTGATAAACATTGAATCTTAAGTTTTTCTATTATAAATTCATTATAAAAATACATTGTGATTATGTTTATAAATTTCATTTTACAGGAAAAGCTTCAGTGAGTGACTCACATACAAAATTCAGATAAGATTCATGCTATCTCTGTGCCAGATCTAAATTGTTTTCTCCACAAGGCATTTTCTCCTTAGTGGAAGTTGAATAGCACAATCCAATATGTTAGCGATACAGGCAGAATGATCAAAATTTCTACTAAACTCTAGTTTAATTCTTTAAAAAGAGCAACTTAAAAATGATCCAGTTTTAGAATGAGATACAAAAATAAAGGAAATCAAACATCTATTTTCTCTTTTTTCATGAGTTCACTCAATTAAAAAAAGAAACAAACGTAAATGAATGAACAACAACAACAAAAAAAATGGATAGGCAAAATGGCGAATATCTTATTAAGTCCCAAGCTACAATGCTTAAAAACACTGAGCTTGCAAGAGAAGAATATACCTGCATTTTCCACTTCGTGAGAATAGTACGTGAGGCAGAGGAGCTTACAGCTTCTGCTAAGCTTCTATATTTGAGAGGAAAATTTTAGTTACAAATAATGAAGTTTTAATCTGGGCATCCCTTCAGGAATTGGAATAATTGCTATTACTGGCTAAATTCTATCTTTGCACAATTTATAGATAAACTATTTTTATTTTTTATTTATTTTTTTAATGTTCATTCATTTTTGAGACAGAGAGAGGCAGAACACAAGTGGGGGAGGGGCAGAGAGAGAGGGAGACACAGGATCCGAAGCAGGCTCCAGGCTCTAAGCTGTCAGCACAGAGCCTGATGCGGGGCTCGAACCCACAAACCGTGAGATCACAACCTGAGCCAAAGTCAGATGCTTGACTGATGACCCATTTACAAAGTTTATCATTTAAATCACCTGAAAAGCATTTTTTTGTTTTTGTTTTTATTTTTTTAATAGTATTGCAACATTCCTCCTTTTTTGTGCAAACCATAACAAATCCATTTCTGGTACCATGACGCATTATTAAACTGTTCAGCTGTATTTTTTCATCCAGGTTAATCTCAATGATTGAGGTATCACTGGCACAGTTTCTTCTTTCATCCTTGAAACTAACTTTGCCTCGCCTTTTGCTTTCAGGAGTTGAAATCAAGGCCTAGAGCTGGGATCAATATCTATTGGAAGGTTTGCGACAAATGCTCCCGTCGCTCACTCAGCAGTAGCTATTTCTGAGATAAAATTTGACAGAAGCGAAAATCCTTTGCCTTCTAAAGGTAGACACAGGAATAAAGCAATCACAACCTGGATTATTAAATAGCTAGAATCTATATGTAGCTACTATTAATGAGAACTTCAAGTGTTACGTCACATAAAACATGACTCCATAAAAAGACCTGATTGTATAACCGATGTATTGCAGATTGTATAACTCCATAGATTCCCAAATACTCAAGATTCAAGACACCTTGACTTGTTCCTGGAAATCACACTTCATCCTCTTTAGCGGAAGCAGAGCACGGGATGGTACCCAGGCTGAGCTGACGAATATGTTTCATCACTATTAGGATGATGCAGGTTGATGCTGTTGCCTCACTAGATGGAGCTGAGAAACACGAACTGAGAGCAGTGAGCAAATCCAGCTAGGGTGGTTATGTAAAGACCCTCCTAGGCTGTTCAGTGCCTTAAAACACTTACTCTTTTATTTCCAAAGTGTTCATAGTGCTAGAAACATATTTCTGAGAAAAATCCTGTAATTTAAGATTTACGGCAAATTACACTTGCCAACAGGCAATAGAACTTCCACGTGGCACAGCAAGGAGAGAAAGAAATCAAAGCCTCCAAGTGTAGGAGCTGCTGTTAATTGTAGCTCAGGGAGGGAACTCAGCTGACCGTCCAGCGTATTAGCCTGTTTCTTTGCAAAGTAGAAACAAATGTGTCCTACATAGGAGTTCATTATGGTTAGAAAGGACTTCCCTTGTGAAAGATTTAAGCTACAATGTGCCAACTAAGAGAACAAGGCTTTTTCTTTCGCCTTCAAGACCTATGTGGAGATAAGATGACTATGTTTTCTGTATACCTTCACAGTGTCTACATTCTAATTTCTAAGAGTATCTGACATGTGTGTGTCAAATGTAGCTACATCCTGATTGTGACAGACCTACAAACAGCAATCACAAGGAAGCTTTATTTATATCAGTGTTCTTGATGTAGGATTGCCTAACAGCTCAATTCTTTTCCACTATAGATGGAATACAGTTTACCCTCCCCACTAAAATTACAAGTGTCAGGCTGACATCAATACATAGTACAAGTTTTATATCTTAGACCTTTTGGTCACTGATTCAGAGTTACCTCTGAGTGTCTCATTTTCTTAGACAAGATCTTCTACAGACACCCAGGCATTTCATTTTTCCTAAAATGCTCAATCAAAATAGGATTTCTTTCTAACAGTGTGCTGTTTCAATGGCCACTTTGTAAGCAGAAAAAGCAGAACAGAACATAAGCCTTTCTAACCTATCATAAAGCTAAGTAGAAATCTGCATGCACTTTTCTAAATTCCTTCAATTCCTGCTACTGAGTACCAAGCACTGTATGAAGTGCTCAATAAAACAAAAACCTTGTCTTCATGGGGTTTATGTTGTATTGAAGGAGAGAAACAAAAAAGTAGAATATGTGCAAAATAAAAAAAAATAACACTTGAATATTACTCTTATGAAGTGAGTATTTCCATATAGTTTGCTTAGTTTCCTCTGCATAAAAGTAATGAGAATTGGGGCAAGAGACATTAATATACAAGTTCAAGGTAGTTAAATACTTCGGCCAAAATCACACAGTACATCAAAGAACACCTTCCACCAAATCTGTCAATTCCATGCCTTGGGAGTTTTCTATTACGAAGCATTGTCTACATAGTACCCAAAGTAAATGAAATGTTCCCAAAGAGTTGAATATCATGAAAATAAAATCTCTGAATTATCTGAAAAATTAGATTATGTATCTGAATGTTTCAGTGTTCTCCACTCACAGGTTCAAAGAAAGTGGGACTCAACAAGAATAGAATGAGGCAGCTGGGTAGTTAGCAATGGAACACCTGTTATTCTCTTTTCTATTTGTTTTTTTAATAGAAATTACTTTCAGAGGAATTCAGAGTCTATTTGCCTCATTGCAGGTGTTTCTATTACTGTGGCCTATTAATATGGCATTAAAGGAGGTGTTATTTTGATGGGGAAAAGTTAGGGAGCAGTATGTTTGTAAGGGGCAGGGTATCCCCTCCCCACAGGGACTACAAGAATTTGGATGAGTTGGACTCCTTTACTATTGCTAGGAAAGCTTTCTTTGGAGAGTCTTGAAAATAAACACCCAGGCTGAAATATTTTCACCAATTATTTAGATGTCTGCAGAAGGGCAGTAGTTGTTCTGTCTGGGCTGAATAATTATGATCCTTGAAAGTAAAGTTACCAAGAAAAACAAGGAACCAAAGTTTAAATAATGTCGCTATTCATTAAGCCACAGTTATTTGCCTGCTGCAGAATGTGCAAGACTGATGTGGAAACGCCAGAGGCAAAATAGCACACCAAGCTCAGTGCAGCTAATTATGACTGATATGCTTGCAAGAAGTCAGGAATAATGCAGAGGAATGGACAACACACTCACAGACTCACTTCCTCCATGACTTTGCCCTAAAGCAAAGCAACAGGGAAAATCCAGCATCTAGCGGATTTAATCAGTGCTGATTTTCAGTGTTGATCCTCCATTCAAACAATGTCCTATTTATTGTACAAATTGTCCACTAAGTGCTCTGTGGAGGAGTGGGTCCCTAGGTTGTGGGACCCCTAGGTCAGAGCTCTCCCCCGCTGTCCCACTAATCAACTTAGACATAGTCCGTGTCCCTAAAGATGATGTCAAAGCAAAAATTGTACCAGACAAAACTGGGCAGGTAAAGAAGACTTTATTCAGGGCTTCTGCAAAAAGAGGAAGAGAGAGCAGAATGCAGTCTAAACTCAACTCCACTAAAAAAAAGAGTGGGAGAGTTTTTAAGAGCAGAGGGGTGGGGGTGGTGTTAATTGGTCTTACCCAAAGGAGAGGTAAACTTTCTCATATCTTCGTGGCAGGAGATAGTTTTATAACTTGGAGCAAAGGTGGCTACAGAAGCTAGGCTCTTCCCTTTCCACAGAAAGTGGGAGGTCGGGAGATTGGGGTGCTGTGCCCTATGATGTTTACATTTCAAAGAGACTGTCTCCAGGTAATGGCATTCCAGGTAGTGTCTTCACAAAGACATTTCTGGGTTGTAAAACAGGATAAGATGCTTTTTGAAAGATTTATATCTCAAAGGGGCAGAGAAATCATTTATAAGCATAAGTTTTCTTTTTTCTTTTTCTTTTTTTTAAATGTTTTATTCATTTCTGAGAGAGAGAGAGAGACAGCGTGAGCAGGGGAGGGTCAGAGAGAGAGGGAGGCACAGAATCCAAAACAGGCTCCAGGCTCTGAGCTAGATGTCAGCACAGAGCCTGATGTGGGGCTGGAACCCATGAACCCCGAGATCATGACCTGAGCCAAAGTCGGACGCCCAACCAACTGAGCCACCCAGGCTCCCCTATAAATCCATGTTTTCTAAAGAAAATGCTCTACGGAAAGAAATGCCAGGGACCCGAGTTGGGAATATGATGTCTAAAGTTTAGTCAGGCTGAGGGGGAAGGTCAAGTCTGTCTTGGTGGATGGACTGTGAGGGCTTCCCCTCCAGCCTCATTTCTCACCACAGGAACCATGCATTTCGCTTCTATGCCATCATCACTATGTCCGTGGAAATAGTTTCTGTAAAAGTGTGTCTTTAAAATCTCCCTCCAGACTGCTCTATTGTTTGTGGACTACCTCTGGGAATATGGTCAGGTGCTGGAAGCCAATCTGCGGCATCTAGTTGATTAGGCTAGGCTCCAGGTAAGGGGAGCCTTTCATACTTCTTTAATATGAAAACCTTTATCACACTGAGGAAGGTAGAAATGAGCCAAAATGCAGATTAAAGAGGACTAAGTTCAGCGTGGTTTGGTGTTTTGAATGTATCTGTGAGGCGAATGCAGTCAGTGGAATTAGTGGGCTTGGAAACAGGAGGTGTGTAATGTCATATTAATCATGTCCGTGTTCTCTGTGATCATGACATTCAAATGTTCTTTAGTTAGAACTATGCAAACCTTCTCAATTAAATGCTGTGATATATTTATTTGGGTAAGAGTAAATTTTTATATGCCGATCAAAGATACTTTGATGGAACAGTGTTTTTTAACTGCACTCTTCCAACATATTCTAAACCTTCACATATTTGTAAGGTGACCAATGTTTGGAGCCAGTGTCCTGGATCAGTGCCCTGGATCATGGACTTTGCTAGTCTTCCATATGAGACGTTAGCATCGACATTCTCTGCACTCACAGATAAACCTGGCTCAAGGAGTAACAGGCAAAATGTGTATTTACTTTATTCATCTTCCTTGGTGCTTTTCATACACTCAATCTAAATTACTACATGTGCATCAAAAATAGACCAATAATGTGAGATATTTTGGAAACAGAAAGACTTCTGCAATCTTACCTCCAGTGGGGATTTCCAGAACACTGAGTTTTTGAAATATTCACTTGCACCTGCATGGCTTCATTAGATAACTGGCTCATCTACAAATAATGTTTGTGAAAATGGAAAAGATTATCAGTCATTCCCTGGAGAAAATCTGGTAAACCTAAAGTTATTGGAACTTATCCCCTCCCCCCCATCAGGTGTCTTTGTTATTCATCATCCAGTCTCAACAGTCAGTCTCAAGATTGTGTAAGAAAGCAAATGGACCGACCACTGACAATTAATCTCTGGTGAAGATGCCTTCCCACTTGAGTGTTTATCTCGGCCCACTGCGTCAACACCTTTGATGGTTGTTTTCTGTTGATGATTTAGGAGGTTGTGACTTTTATCTAAATAACATGCTAATCAACTGAAAGAAAGCTTGCCAAGATGTGGGATTCAGAAAGGAGAAGAAAATGATGTTCGAGAGCTTTCTCACATGTCAAGCCATCTCCAAATGAGCATCTGGCAGAGTGAGATCAGTTAATTTTGGAAGAGAAAAATCAATGAGGGCGATGATGTGACAGATATTTTCACAAGAGACTGACTTGAGAATCAAAGAATTGAAGGTAGCACCGACAAAATTGATGAGGCTGCTGAATATAGAACTAACACTGTTTACAATATTGTGACCCAAAGTGCCATGTGAACAGACAATTTTGAAGGTGGCATTGTGATCTTCCAATCCAGTCAGCACCGAATCCATTATTTGTTGTTCACATAAGTCACATCTACTTTCTTCTTTTTAAGGTACTGATAAAATGAACAAATTTTTATAAATCGTGTGATTTTTAAACATAAAATTTCCAATCAAATATGTGAATTGCATTTGCTATTTAATGGCATTTACTTTTCTTTGTGGTGAATTTACTTCATGGGCCCTTTTCTAAGTTCCAGTGATGAAGACAGCATTCAAGGCA
The DNA here is from genome assembly GCF_008692635.1 of Crocuta crocuta. Taxonomy (NCBI): domain Eukaryota; kingdom Metazoa; phylum Chordata; class Mammalia; order Carnivora; family Hyaenidae; genus Crocuta; species Crocuta crocuta. The sequence continues at coordinate 906,124 of NW_027529538.1, forward strand.
GTGGGTTTCATTCTCTCCTCTCAAGTAAGCAGGTAAGTTTTCCCTACTATTTTCTTTTTTTTTTTTTTAATATTTTTATTTATTTCTAGGAGAGAGAGAGAGAGACAGCGTGAGCAGGGGAGGGTCAGAGAGAGGGAGACACAGACTCTGAAATAGGCTCCAGGCTCCGAGCTGGCAGTCAGCACAGAGCCCGACGCGGGACTCGAACCCACGAACCGCGAGATCATGACCTAAGCGAAAGTCGGAAGCTTAACCGACTAAGCCACCCAGGCGCCCCTTCCCTACTAGTTTTTTCCCTGTTCCCAACCACCATACCAGCCCCATATAATCTTCAAGGTTAAAATTTGGGATTAGATCTTCACCTTTTCTGCCTCCCTCTTCCTGCCTTATCCATCCTATGCAACATATCTTAGACCCAGTGGAAAAACAGAAAAAAAGCCATCATTAATATGTTGTTGTAATGCTTTTTCCTCCATGAAGGATGACTGTGGTCTACACAAGCTGATGGGATTAAGGCTGGGATGACAGCTTCTCTGGATAACATGTTCTCTGGATGCTCAATAGCCTTCTTGGACACTTTTAGCAGTGATTCATGTGATAAAACTGCAGCTCATTTTCTAAATGGCAAGGTTCCTATGAAGTCACCACCTTTTTTTTTTTTTTTTTTTTTTTTTTTTTTAAGAAAGGA